>NC_051235.1:31571695-31579195 GCF_015220715.1 Pygocentrus nattereri
ATTAGACTGAATGAATAACCGACTCTAAATGTAGGTATTGTGATATAAACCGAGTCCGTTCTACAGTTTCTCATTAGACTGAATGAATAACCGGCTCTAAATTTAGGTATTGTGATATAAACCGAGTCCGTTCTACAGTTTCTCATTAGACTGAATGAATAACTGACTCTAAATGTAGGTATTGTGATATAAACCGAGTCCGTTCTACAGTTTCTCATTAGGCTGAATGAATAACCGACTCTAAATGTAGGTATTGTGATATAAACCGAGTCCGTTCTACAGTTTCTCATTAGGCTGAATGAATAACCGACTCTAAATGTAGGTATTGTGATATAAACCGAGTCTGTTCTACAGTTTCTCATTAGACTGAATGAATAACCGACTCTAAATGTAGGTATTGTGATATAAACCGAGCCCGTTCTACAGTTTCTCATTAGACTGAATGAATAACCGACTCTAAATCTAGGTATTGTGATATAAACCGAGTCCGTTCTACAGTTTCTCATTAGGCTGAATGAATAACCGACTCTAAATGTAGGTATTGTGATATAAACCGAGTCTGTTCTACAGTTTCTCATTAGACTGAATGAATAACCGACTCTAAATCTAGGTATTGTGATATAAACCGAGTCTGTTCTACAGTTTCTCATTAGACTGAATGAATAACCGGCTCTAAATGTAGGTATTGTGATATAAACCGAGTCCCTTCTACAGTTTCTCATTAGACTGAATGAATAACCGGCTCTAAATGTAGGTATTGTGATATAAACCGAGTCCGTTCTACAGTTTCTCATTAGACTGAATGAATAACCGACTCTAAATGTAGGTATTGTGATATAAACCGAGTCCGTTCTACAGTTTCTCATTAGGCTGAATGAATAACCGACTCTAAATGTAGGTATTGTGATATAAACCGAGTCTGTTCTACAGTTTCTCATTAGGCTGAATGAATAACCGGCTCTAAATGTAGATATTGTGATATAAACTGAGTCCGTTCTACAGTTTCTCATTAGGCTGAATGAATAACCGGCTCTAAATGTAGGTATTGTGATATAAACCGAGTCTGTTCTACAGTTTCTCATTAGGCTGAATGAATAACCGACTCTAAATCTAGGTATTGTGATATAAACCGAGTCTGTTCTACAGTTTCTCATTAGACTGAATGAATAACCGGCTCTAAATGTAGGTATTGTGATATAAACCGAGTCCCTTCTACAGTTTCTCATTAGACTGAATGAATAACCGGCTCTAAATGTAGGTATTGTGATATAAACCGAGTCCGTTCTACAGTTTCTCATTAGACTGAATGAATAACCGACTCTAAATGTAGGTATTGTGATATAAACCGAGTCCGTTCTACAGTTTCTCATTAGGCTGAATGAATAACCGACTCTAAATGTAGGTATTGTGATATAAACCGAGTCTGTTCTACAGTTTCTCATTAGGCTGAATGAATAACCGACTCTAAATGTAGGTATTGTGATATAAACCGAGTCTGTTCTACAGTTTCTCATTAGGCTGAATGAATAACCGGCTCTAAATGTAGGTATTGTGATATAAACCGAGTCTGTTCTACAGTTTCTCATTAGACTGAATGAATAACCGGCTCTAAATGTAGGTATTGTGATATAAACCGAGTCTGTTCTACAGTTTCTCATTAGACTGAATGAATAACCGGCTCTAAATGTAGGTATTGTGATATAAACCGAGTCTGTTCTACAGTTTCTCATTAGACTGAATGAATAACCGACTCTAAATGTAGGTATTGTGATATAAACCGTGTCCGTTCTACAGTTTCTCATTAGGCTGAATGAATAACCGACTCTAAATGTAGGTATTGTGATATAAACCGAGTCCGTTCTACAGTTTCTCATCAGGCTGAATGAATAACCGACTCTAAATGTAGGTATTGTGATATAAACTGAGTCCGTTCTACAGTTTCTCATTAGACTGAATGAATAACCGACTCTAAATGTAGGTATTGTGATATAAACCGAGTCCGTTCTACAGTTTCTCATTAGACTGAATGAATAACCGACTCTAAATGTAGGTATTGTGATATAAACCGAGTCTGTTCTACAGTTTCTCATTAGACTGAATGAATAACCGACTCTAAATGTAGGTATTGTGATATAAACCGAGTCTGTTCTACAGTTTCTCATTAGACTGAATGAATAACCGACTCTAAATGTAGGTATTGTGATATAAACCGAGTCTGTTCTACAGTTTCTCATTAGACTGAATGAATAACCGGCTCTAAATGTAGGTATTGTGATATAAACCGTGTCCGTTCTACAGTTTCTCATTAGGCTGAATGAATAACCGACTCTAAATGTAGGTATTGTGATATAAACCGAGTCCGTTCTACAGTTTCTCATCAGGCTGAATGAATAACCGACTCTAAATGTAGGTATTGTGATATAAACTGAGTCTGTTCTACAGTTTCTCATTAGACTGAATGAATAACCGACTCTAAATGTAGGTATTGTGATATAAACCGAGTCCGTTCTACAGTTTCTCATCAGGCTGAATGAATAACCGGCTCTAAATGTAGGTATTGTGATATAAACCGAGTCTGTTCTACAGTTTCTCATTAGACTGAATGAATAACCGACTCTAAATGTAGGTATTGTGATATAAACCGAGTCCGTTCTACAGTTTCTCATTAGACTGAATGAATAACCGACTCTAAATGTAGGTATTGTGATATAAACCGAGTCTGTTCTACAGTTTCTCATTAGGCTGAATGAATAACCGACTCTAAATGTGGGTATTGTGATATAAACCGAGTCTGTTCTACAGTTTCTCATTAGGCTGAATGAATAACCGACTCTAAATGTGGGTATTGTGATATAAACCGAGTCCCTTCTAGAGTTATTAAGATGAATGGGATATTTACCAGCATTCTGTATAGCATGTAGCCAGGGCATGAGTACCTCAACTCTCTTATGGTCTTGCAAAGCTAAATTACATGTATCTATTTCATGTTACAGTTTGAAATCAAAGTAAAGATCAGTTCAGGCTAGAAGGTCAGAGCTAATGTTGGCTTTGCTCAGCTTCTATTTATAAAAGCCCACAAAGTGACCGTGTTCTGTCATTATAGTATTTAAGTGTAAGTGTACTGGTCAGTTTTGCTGTAATGTTTTGGGGTGTGTGTTTCTGCAGTGTGTTTAGGCGCCTTGGGCTATTCAGAAAGAGGCATGGACAGAATGGTCTCAGGGGGTTGGGGGTTCGGAGGGGGGGTTGCAGTCTTAAAGAGGAGAAAATTCTGCTCTTAGAAACGACACAATCAGGCCGAAAACAACCCACACTTCACAGAAGACACATGTGGAGAGCATGGTTTGCATTCCAGTGCTCGAATCATGAGCATTCCCACGGAGCCGGCTATACATTATGATAATTATGTACATACATATGGCCATTATGGCAAAGAGAAAAACAGCAGAAGGAATGACAGAAAGAAATGTGGCAATGCATATACAATGGTACATTCACCAGTGGTGCTTCGTAAGATTAGGGTTACATGTAGGTAGAAATACAAGAAACAATACACAGTCTTACTGTAGTCAATACTATGACAGTGTTTTAGGTCCACTGTTAATAACAATACAATTAGACTTGGAGAATAAAGTCATAACATTTCTAAAATAAAGGTATTTTGAGAAAGAGGTCTTAATATTTTGAGTAAAAAGTCATACTATGTCGAGAATAAAAATTGTGGCTCCACAGCTGAATCAGATCAGTAGGTAATAATAAAATAATCCTCCTCTACAGTAAAATAAAGCTCTGCTGATCCTTCAACCCAGTTTAACAGTAAATGGTCTCAAACGCTGGAGTTAATGTAGAACTGCTGATTCACCCTTTAACCCTGAAGATCAGCGCAGACGGCTGGTCACCATAGCAACACAGACAACAGCCTCGCCCAGCTGGTAGCTAATAACAAGAAAGATTCAAGATGAACACTGAGAATTTAGAGATGAACTTACAGACACATTTATTTGCATTTTTTTGCATTTTCTCAAAATGTTTAATCTGCGATGAGAAACTGTGAAACGTTTGCGGAAAAGTAACATTTCAGTTTCCATGTTATTGTATGTAAGTGCCTAAATGCAGTAGTAATTTTCCCTTCATGTATTATATGTAAGTATTTACATGTAACAGTGTGTGTTATGTTTTCTGTATGATAGAGCCATGGATTGGCGAAAGGTCAGGGAGGTCGTTTATCTGCTTTTGGACGTTTCTGTGCAGAGAATGTATAAAAACCAGCACACTTGATGAAGAACGCTCACCTGACGGATTTCCGTCTTCCCCGGTGTCTGTGGTGCCTGCAAGGAGAACAAAACTAAACTCAGCAGAGGTGAAAAGAAACGCAAAGCCATTATTAAAACGAAAGCACCCCAAAGCGCACACCTTCGCCGTTATTTGTCCTCATCTCGCATTTAATTGGATAGTCTATAATTTTTTGCTCAGAGAATTAAAATTCAATGACTGAGATAACACAGGCCCCCACTTAACCTTCACCCTTGTTTTGAGCGCTTTAATGACTGCTCTGCTTCAGTAGCACCATCAGTGTTTATACCGCTAACGGCAAAGACCATTACAAGAATAGTATCTGGAGACCGAGGACCGCGATCTCATTTATAAACACAGCCCACTCTTGCATTTATCTTCACAGCAAATTACCGACTCCTCTGTTTGCTGAAGGAGCTCATCTGCATTGGGCGCCGAGCGGGAAACGGCGTCTTTGGGCACGGCCTACCCGATGTGTGCGTGTCAGCACCAGTGCCTGTTTGTTTCCCTCTATTTTGAAGCCAGACTGAAGCCCATGAGAAGGAGCATTGGGCCCTCACATGCCTCTGTAATCCATCTTAAAAGCCGGCCAGATAAGCCGTTTAAAGCGTTCAGAAAAATGGGGCCGCTCTTCAAACGTCCACTATGACATTCAAATGGGCTTTGAGCGTAGTGTTGATTGTTATACACAACAGAACTGTAACTCATAAAGGATGCACTTAGTCAGAAAACTTCAGTCAAACTAACGGGAATGCGGAAAGTGGGGGGTCCTGAGGGGGACGCAGCATCCCAGATTTCAGATTGTTTAGCAATAATGGTAAATGAATTGGTACATAAAAGAAGTGGATGTCAAATCATTTAATCGTGGTTAAAAACTGAGTGTGATATACAAACCACAATGTACTAGATAACCGTGTTGGGGGACATCCAACTGGTACTAGATATTAAATGGGAAATTATGCAAATAAACTTTTTTCGGGTAAAAAGTAGCAGGTATTTACACCAATCAGGCATAACATTATCTCCCTGTTTCTACACTCACTGACCATCTGATCAGCTCCACTGACCGTATAGCTGCACTCTGTAGTTCTACAGTTACAGACTGTAGTCCATCTGTTTCTCTGATACTCTGTTACCCTGTTCTTCAGTGGTCAGGACCCCCATGGACCCTCACAGAGCAGGTACTGTTTGGGTGGTGGGTCATTCTCAGCACTGCAGTGACACTGACGTGGTGGTGGTGTGTTAGTGTGTGTTGTGCTGGTACAAGTGGATCAGACACAGCAGTGCTGCTGGAGTTTTTAAACACTGTCCACTCACTGTCCACTCTACTAGACACTCCTACCTTGTAGATGTAAAGTCAGCTCACTTGCTTGTGTTGGTCATCCTCTAGTCCTTCATCAGTGGTCATAGGACGCTGCTGGCTGGCCTTTCTGTCTGCATACAGAGGACTTACATCATGTATGAATCCCAGTTAGGAACAGATAATATAACTGTATGAATTTGAAAAACGTTTGAATTTGTAAAAAAACTAGTTTCCTATCACTGTGTAAAAGATGCACAAGGCTCGTTTGTTTATAATATTTGATTACATCATTATAAAGGTACGGTTACATCACTGACGCAGTTTCCAGAAAACACTACGAGGGGAAGATTGACTAGATTTGAGGACTGGATCCATATTACCTGCATACCTCCAGAGTTCAGAACATTCCAGGGCGTGAAATTCCAGACAAACTAATAAACACAGCCACCCAAACTGTGGTAGCTTCTTATTAGCCAGCTTCAAATGTTCTGTTCCACCTTAAATGCAGCAGTTTCACTGAGGCGCATTATACATGCAATGAAAAAGAAAGAAGCTGCTGAATGAGACGCCAACATCATCTCCATCTCCAACAAACTCCATGCAGTTATTTAGGAAATGTTTCATAATTTTGTTACATTTTTGCTTGTAAATTTGTTCATTTTGATTTTTTTTAAATTTAAAATAAAGCTCTGCTAATCGGTCAACAGTAAATGGTCTTAAACGCTGGAGTTAATGTAGAACTGCTGATTCACCCTTTTAACTCTGAAGATCAGTGGAGACAACTGGTCACCATAGCAACACAGACGACAGTCTCGCCCAGCTAGTAGCTACAAAATGGCAAAGAGAGAGATTTAAGACGGACATCGATAATTTAGAAACCGAATAGACTTATTAGTGTTTATAATCACTGCAGCTGGTTTCTTGATATGTTTAATCTGCAACAAGAAACTATCAAACACTGAAAAGCACTCAGGCTGAATTCACTTTTCATTCACCAGATTTTTGTTCAAATTGTCCCGTTCCACCTTAAATAGTGCAGCTGTTACACCCTGGCGCCTCAGGCACTGTTTAAGGTGAAGCAGGAAGATTAAAAAAAGAAGCTGGCGAATGAGAAGCGACTTCAAGCCTCGTAAAGAGTCGAAGGTTGAGAGACATTTTACAGAAAACTGTTGAACTTTTGATGAAAAGTTTCCTGCTGGAGATGCGAGAAAAGCAGTTATAGCTGAGATCAAGCTTAAAGCAGAGCAAAGTAAGTCTTCACGAATATTATATATTTTTTGTTTATACTCATACATCAGCACATCCTGAGGCATATTTACAGCCAAGATGGAAAAATGGGTGTTAAAGCTTCCTAGGTGGATTGATTTTTGTTGAAAGGACAAATTGACTCTTCTCAATATTTGAGTCGTGACCCCTGATCTATGGCATCCACTCCATAGACCTGTTTCGCCATAGTAAAGAAATAATACAAATGAACAGAAAGTCTAGGAGAGGGTGCTGAGTGAAAGGTACCTAAAACATCATGATTCTGAGCAGCATGCTTCATTCTGGGTAATGCACTGTCTTATTAACTCCTAATTACTTTTCTTTATTTCCCTCGGTGACACACCGGCAGTGGATGAACTTCTGTTCTCCACTTGGCGCTTGCCAATTTAGCCGTCATTCAACTGACACATCGGGACAAAATGTCTCATTCCGCTCCCAATGAAGTGTCTTATTACGACTTTGGCCTGCCAGCGGTTACCCCACAGAAATGATTCTAACGCTATCGTCTCCAAAAGAACACCTGCTGCCCTGGGCACGGTCAGAAACGATATGCAGGTGAGTGAAAGTATGTTAAATATAGACATTAATGTCTAACGTTCCTCAATATGAGACTGTTGTAGGAATACTGAGATGTAGAAGTT
>NC_051235.1:31584195-31586695 GCF_015220715.1 Pygocentrus nattereri
TGTGCATTAACTCTGTGCAATCTAAAATAAAACTTTTTATATAGAAAAAAAATCACCTAAATCAAGTTAAATATGGGAGTACATGAGAAAATCTTCAATTAACCAGCAGTAGATTACACTTTGACAACAATAGATCACATTTTAACATTTTAAGTGTATTACATTTTAACAACAATAAATTAAACTTTGAACAACAGTAGATCCCACCTTGACAGCAGTAGATTATGATTTGACAACAGTAAATTACAGTAATAAAATAAATTTAACAGTAGATCACACTTTGACAGTAGATCACATTTTATCACATACAGTGTATTACACTTTAACAACAGTAGATCACACCTAAACAACAGTAGATCGCACCTACACATCAGTAGATCACACCTAAAACAACAGTAGATCACACCTAAACAACAGTAGATCACACCTACACATCAGTAGATCACACCTAAAACAACAGTAGATCACACCTAAACATCAGTAGATCAGGAAATTGGCTCCTGGTTGCTTTTGCACCTTTCAAAACTGTTTACGGTGGGTGTTTGTAAGATAATGTGCAATGACGCCATGCATTCTATTTCAAAAGCAATAATTTTAACACATTTCATAACAAAGCTTTTCATAATACTTTCACTGATTCCATTTCATATTCTTTCTGCTTTTAAGGAGAATTACAAAGTTTTGTTTTCACCTAAATCAAGTTTAAAAGTTAGGAATAGAAGAGAAAATCTTGAATTCCACAGTAGAAACATGTATGAGACTGATATCCACTAATATGATCTTCTAAAGAATCTCTTGAACACTGCGGCTAAAAGTATCTGAATTATTTATGTGGATAAAAGAGATTTGATATGTGATGAGGTAGTCTGCCGCTGCCGAGAGAGATCGGTCTTAATTAGCAGATGTTAGCCAGCGCTTTAGCCTATTAGTGACTGAAAATGCAGAAATAAGAAATAAATTAGACATATGTTCACTTTCAGAAGCTCTTTTCACTTTTACATTGAGCTGTTCCTTTTCTAATACTGTTAATGTTGCTTTATACACAAAAAATATCAGGCGGTAAATCAGTGAGATATCTAACGTGTCTCGCTCTGCTTTAAGAACATTATAAGATTATTGAATCTACAGCCTTTTAGTAGATGTTATTCATTTTTCAGGAGACATTTCTGAAGATATGACTATTAGACTGGGCCATACGTTCATCCATAAAACACACATTAAGCGTCAATGCAAAAGCTCTAATCCACAAATCTAAAAACAATCATCCAAAGCAGAAGAGCTGTAGACAACTAGAAGCAGATCAACACCGTCAGAATGAAGGCAAGCTTGCTTAGGCTGGTGATTCAACGTCAGCGCAGCAGCGTCAAACTTTGGGAGAGTCTGTTCAACATAAATGATGAACTAACCTAACTTTGTGTAAATAGAGCTCAATATAGAAATATGTCCACATATGCAGTCGAGACTGACGCGGCTTTTTTCTGAATTTCTACAAACACCATTTCATTTTATAGTAAATGAGTTTGGGCTGGTTTATGTTTATGAACAGACGCCTACAGATCAACATAGTAAAGGAGCTCATCTGTGATCCTGAGTTTAAAGCCAGTTTTTATTCAACTTAAACTTGGAACTAAGTTGTAAATAAATCTGAAACTGAAACTTTGCTTGTGTGTAAAAAGTGATTTCAGAGCCACTCGGTTCTCCCTGATGGAAACTGTTTACCTTCAGTGTTTTGTGCTTCTGATCATTTTAATAGACGTCAGCGTCACTAATTAATGACGTTCTATTAAAAGACTGGTTTACCAAGAGAGACGCTGGAGGACTTTCACCTGAAATGAGTTCATGAAGCCAGTCTGGTTATAAAAATGATAACAGGACATCAGAGCCAGAATTACTCTTTTAGTACTTTTACTTTATACTTAAGTACATTTGAAGGGAAATACTTTAGTACTTTTACTCAAGTGGAGGTCTAAAGGGAGGAACTTCTACTTTTACTGGAGGAATATTTTTCTACTTTAACTCAAGTACATGGTTTATGTACTTCGTCCACCTCTGGTTAAAAGAATCATATCTGCGCAAGTCAAACTCAACCAATAAAGGGGCCATAAGTACAGATAGCAGTAAAATATAAGCACTTGTAATAGGCCTTGAAATATTACATGAGTGCTTAAAATACTGAAATGTAAACATCCCCAAGAGCTCAGTCTTTTAAACCTACCTATCTGCTTGAACTAAACCTCTGGAATCCTTTCCATTCATTAAGACTTGGACTCAGTTTCTGAGCTGACGTTGGTGTTTATGTTGCCTGAACTGCAGGTATTGCATTTGGTGATGAGTGGCTGCGTAGAATTGTGTAGAATCGAGGTCCTGCTGTCCCGTAGACTGGTGTTGGGGTAGGAGGTCACATTACACATTATGTTGCATTGCATGCTGGGGACTATAGTGCAGCAAACTACGAAAAAAACAAAAAAAAACAAAACAATATTAATCAAAAATGAAAGCA
>NC_051235.1:31591695-31696695 GCF_015220715.1 Pygocentrus nattereri
CAATCAGTATTACAGAGAGAAGAGAAAAGAAGAAAGAAAAGAAAATCCGGGTCCGAGCCCCCATGAGCGTCGCCAGCGGCAACAGTGGCAAGGAAAAACTCCCTAAAAGAGGAAGAAACCTTGAGAGGAACCAAGACTCAGAAGGGGAACCCATCCTCCTCTGGTCGACACCGGATAGCAAACATTATTAGTATGAAGTTTTATAGTAAAGTGGGAGAAGAGAAGATCTGAGGGTGAGGACTGCACAGCGCTGTACAGCAAGAAGCTCAGTGGTGGTCAAACCGGTCCAGAAGGCTGGTGAGCAGCGGCACCAATCAAGGCAGAAGAGGCAACAGCATCAGGCGCACAGGATGGGCAGCTGATCAGCTCGGCAGAGAAAGGAAAGAAAGACGTGGTCAATTCTGTAAAGAGTGGCTGACCACAGATTACAGTAAAACAGAGCAGCAGAGACTCCAGCAGGTCTAGACCTGACAAGGAAGACTAATCACCAAATGCTTGACTGTACAAATAAGTTTTTAGCCTAGACTTAAAGACTGAGGCTGAGTCTGAGTCCCGAACATTAACAGGAAGATTATTCCAGAGCTGGGGGGCTTTGTATGAGAAGCTCTCCCCCCTGATGGAGCTTTAATATTTCTAGGTACCAGTAGTGAGCAGCACCTTGTGATCTAAGTAGGCGCGATGGTTCATAGTGGGAGAGGAGCTCACTCAGGTACTGAGGGGCGAGTCCGTTTAGAGCTTTATAGGTCAGTAATAGAATTTTATAATCAAATTTGACTGGTAACCAGTGCAGGTTTGATAAAACTGGACTGATATGGTCAAACTTTCTGGTTCCTGTGAGACTCTGGCTGCAGCGGTCTGGACCAGCTGAGGCTTGTTGAGGCTTTTGCTGGGACGTCCAGACAGCAGGGCATTACAGTGTCCAGCCTTGAAGTGATAAATGCATGAACTAGTTTTTCTGCATCCTGTAGAGATAATGAATTTCTTAATTTAGCGATATTGTGGAGATGCAGGACGGCTGTTCTAGTGATATTAGTTATATGTGCATCGAAGGAGAGATCAGCGTCTATCATGACACCAAGATTTTTAACAGATAGGCTTGATGAAACTGAGAGATTGTTAAGTTTTAGTGTTAAGTTAGACAGTTTGTTTCTAGCTAATTTTGAACCAAGAAGCAGGACCTCTGTTTTATCTGAGTTAAGTAGCAGAAAATTTCTTGACATCCAATCTTTTATGTCTTTTACACAGTCCTCAATCTTATTAAAAAAAGTTTAATTTTGTCATCCGGTTTGCTTGATATATATAACTGGGTGTCATCGGCATAGCAGTGGAAATTTATGCCGTGTTTACTGATAATGGTGCCTAATGGTAGCATATATATTGTGAATAATATAGGTCCTAAAACAGAACCTTGTGGAACACCATCCATTACTTTTGCAAGAACAGATGATTCACCCTTTACGTTAACAAACTGATAGCGATCAGTGAGGTGATCCTCACTCCTGTTCCCCCTACAAGATTTTCTAGTCTATCTAGTAGGATAGAGTGGTCTATTGTGTCAAATGCTGCACTAAGGTCAAGGACGACTAACAAAGACACATTTCCTTGGTCCGTGAATAATAGAAGATCATTTATAATTTTTACTAATGCTGTTTCTGTACTATGATGTGGCCTAAAACCAGACTGAAATGTTTCATGTAGATGATTCCTGTGCAAATAAGGGCTTAATTGTTTGGTTACCACTTTTTCCAGGATCTTAGATATAAAGAGGAGATTTGAGATACGTCTACAATTTGATAGTTCACAGGGATCGAGGTTAGCTTTCTTAATCAGCGGTCTAATTACTGCAAGTTTAAAAGTTTTTGGGATGTATCCGAGGCTAAGAGAGGAGTTTATTATTGACAGAATAGGCTTAGTTATTTCTGGTAAGATTTCCTTGAGTAGACCTGTAGGGATCGGGTCCAGAATACAGGTCGATGGTTTTGCAGAAGAAACTATTTTGACTAGTTCATTTTCTTGAAGTACGGTAAACGATTCCAGCCTCTCTGGAGTGACTCTAATGTTCTCAGGGTCTAGACTGGAATTATAAGCCAGCAGGTTTGTGGAGTTTAACTGTGTGTTCAGAATTTTCTGTCTAATTTTTTCGATTTTATCACTAAAGAAATTCAGAAAATCATTGCTGCTATAGGCTGATGGCATCTGGGGTTCAGTGACTCTTTTGTTCTGTGTTAGTTTAGAAATTGTGCTAAATAGTAGTCTGGGATTGTTCTTATTGTTTTCTATGAGAGAGGAGAGACAGGCTGAGCTGTAGTAAGAGCTCTTCTATAGTCTATAGGCTCTCCTTCCAGGCGGACTGGAACACTTCTAGTTTAGTCAGACGCCTTTTCGCTCTAGTTGTCTGGCCGTCTGTTTTAAAGCCCAAATACCAAGGGGCGAGTTTTTTTTTTAATAAATACTCTTCAATAAAACGACTTTTTCTCTTTAAGAGATGCTGTACAGTGCATGCATGCTGCTAACAGTAAATGTACAACCCCTTTTCCAGGAAAGTTGGGACACTGCGCAGATTGTAAATAAAAATAGGATGCAATGATTTGCAAAACATGTAAACCATATTTTTAAAGGAAATACTACAAAGACAAATGTTGAAACTGGGACATTTTTATTGTTTTTTGAAAAATATATGCCTGTTTTGAATTTGATGCCAACAACACATTCTAAAAAAGTTGGGACGGGGCGTGTTTACAGCTGGGTGTCATCACCTCTTCATTTACCAACACTCTGTCTAGGAACTGAGGAGACACTGCTGAAGTTTTGAAAGTGAAAGTGTATTTTTCTTTTCATAATGTGCCAAATGTTCTCAGTGGTGACAGATCTGGACTGCAGGGAGGTCAGTTTAGCACCCGGACTCTTTTAATATGGAGCAGTGCTGCTGTAATGCATGCACTCAAAACATGCATATATCGTTCAGCATTAATGGCCCGTTCACAGATATGCAGGTTACCCATGCCGTGTGCACTAATGCCCCCCTAAACCATCATGAATACTGGCTTTTGAACTGAGCACTGATAACCAGCTGAGTGGTCTTCAGCCCGGAGGACACGATTCCCAAAAACAATTTCAGATGTTGATTAGTTGACCACAGGACGCTTTTCCACTTCCCCTCAGTCCATTGTAAATGAGCTCAGGCCCAGAGAAGGTGGCAGCGTTTCTGGATCCTGTTTATATTTGGGTTCTTCTTTGTGTTTTAGAGTTTAACAGCGTTTGTGGATGCAGTGATGAACTGTGTTCACAGTCAGTGGTTTTCAGAAGTGTTTCTGAGCCCATGCAGTGATTTCCACTACAGAACCATGTCTGTTTTTAATGCAGTGCTGCCTGAGGGCCCAAAGATCACGGCCAGCAGATACTGGTGTTCAGCCTCGTCCCTCACAGACAGAGATTCTCCAGAGTTTTAATGTTATGATGTACTGTAGACGGTGAAAAGCAAAACTCCTTTGCTATTTTACCTCGAGAAACATTATTCTTGAATTTTTTGCACTTGAATTTTGTTTCACAGAGTGGTGACCCCTCCTCATCTTTACTTCTGAAAGACTCCGCCTCTCTGAGATGCTCTTTATACCCAATTATGTCCTGACCTGTTACCACCAGGTGTTTTTTGTCTTGTTTTTTGTTTTTTTCCCAAATTTTTTTAGGAAATGGGGTTGTAAATAAAAAAGTGCAAATCCCTAGTAACTTAGAAGTTACAAATAAGAAAATATCAAATGCTTATAATATCAGATGCTGATAATCTGTGACCGTGTCACAGGTAGTGTTCACCTCATTATGACTAAACATCCTTAACCCCTTAAATAGGCCCTGTTATTAATCTAAGAAAAGCTCAGCCAGTTTGCGCTGAAGTCCCTCTAGTTACTGAATAACAAGCCTTAATTAGCCTGAGACTGTAAGGGGTTAATGTGTTGTGATTACTTCCATGGCAGCACTGATCTGTAATATCTGACATGCTTTAGGTTTAAACAGTGTTCAGTCATGTGTGTTTAACTGCGTTATGCTGTGTTTACGTCATTCAGTGCCTCATAGTGCCCTACGACCAACAGCGGCGGGCACAAATAAAAAGACTGCCATGGTGAAAATGGCTGATTATCAGAGGAAAGCTTATTATTTATTTAAGGTTTAAAGGCAGCAGGATGATCTGAAATGATCTATTAATGTTTGTGAATTAAGAGTAATGATGTTAAATATTGAGCCGTGATATTGAAGCTGTTTTTTACTGTAAGACTGAAATATCATCGCTGTTTAAAGAATAGGTGACACTTTGTTCTCAGTGTCTTTTTAAATAAACCACTCAATGGACTCTCAATAACATCGGAAACATATGAGGGTTAGGATTAGGACCTGGGTGAGGGTGAGGATTAGGTTTTGGGTTGAGGTTAAGATTAGAATTAGGGTTAGGTCCAGGGTGAGTATTGGGATTAGGTTTTGGGTTGAGGTTAAGATTAGAATTAGGGTTAGGTCCAGAGTGAGGTTTAGGATTAGGTTTTGGGTTGAGGTTAAGATTAGAATTAGGATTAGGTCCAGGGTGAGTATTGGGATTAGGTTTTGGGTTGAGGTTAAGAGCCGAATTAGGATTAGGTCAAGGGTGAGTATTAGGATTAGGTTTTGGGTTGAGGTAAAGATTAGAGTTAGGATTAGGTCCAGGGTGAGTATTACGATTAGGTTTTGGGTTGAGGTAAAGATTAGAGTTAGGATTAGGTCCAGGGTGAGTATTAGGATTAGGTTTTGGGTTGAGGTTAAGATTAGAATTAGGATGAGGTCCAGGGTGAGTATTAGAATTAGGTTTTGGGTTGAGGTTAAGATTAGAATTAGGATTAGGTCCAGGGTGAGTATTTAGGATTAGGTTTTGGTTTGAGGTTAAGATTAGAATTAGGATTAGGTCCAGGGTGAGGGTGAGGATTAGGTTTTGGGTTGAGGTTAAGATTAGAATTAGGGTTAGGTCCAGGGTGAGTATTAGAATTAGGTTTTGGGTTGAGGTTAAGATTAGAATTAGGATTAGGTCCAGGGTGAGTATTAGGATTAGGTTTTGGGTTGAGGTTAATATTAGAATTAGGATTAGGTCCAGGGTGAGTATTGGGATTAGGTTTTGGGTTGAGGTTAAGATTAGAAATTGGATTAGGTCCAGAGTGAGGTTTAGGATTAGGTTTTGGGTTGAGGTTAAGATTCAGCAACAGCTACAGTCTTGTTTATTTGCATCTCTTAGAAATTAAGGAACACAAGAGTTCTCATGATTTTGCGATCATGCAAGTTCTGTTCAGTTTATCAACAGTTTAAAAGTTGTGTAGTGTGTGATCCCTAATATTTCAGTCGCCCACATAATCTGAAAAAAAAACCAAATCGTGTGAGATGCCCAGTCTTTTAGAATCTGTTAAGACTGCTTTAAGAGTGGAGTGAGCACTACGATTTGGCACTTGAACTTTTTTTGCCTGCTACACAGTTTATTTTCTTGAGTAGGCTGTTTGTGCAGCTACATTGCTGCTGTGTAGAACTCCATTGTTCTGAACTCAGTTCCACTCGAACACACAATGACAGCTATGATGCTGGCCATTTGTAAAGCATGGACTCTTTGCCAAGCGTCTGTGAATAATGTCTTTGTTTTTCTTTCTGAAACAGAGAGTGGGGGGTAAGGAGGTACTGAAGGGAAAAGTAAAATAGAAAGCAAACAGAGGTGGCCCCTTCCTGCGCTGTGGACCACTCCAGCCTTTCACTGTAAACGTCTCAATTATAACAAGCTTTGAACTAATGAGCTCCCTGGCCACGTTGGGGGGAGTGGTGGTGGTGGTGGTTCTTGTTGCTATGCCGGAAAACAAGCTGAACCTGAATGAATAGCAGTCAAAAAATACTTTGGCTCTGCTGCATGCCTTACTGTGTTGCCATGAAAACCTTTTCATCTTGTTTACTTTTGTCTGTGCATTGAGGTTGACTTCATGTAACGAGTCGCATTAATCGGGGTGGTATATTTCACAAAATGTGGCTTTTGATCATAAAACAGGTATAGCAAATTTTGTCTTTTTGACCAGTCTGTTGTACCTGCTGCTCTGACTGTAAGAAAATAGCTCAGAGAAGACTTAGAGTCAGAGAAGCGGCTACAACATCTGATTGGTTCTACATCAAAACAGGGTCGGCAGGGATGTCCCATATCACCTTGACTGTTTAATATCATTGCAGAGATGGCCATCCTTGAAGCTTTGGATGGCTGATGAAGGCAGATTTAGGATTGCTGGATGATCGATTTCAAACCTGCAATATGCAGATGATTTCATACACACTTGTTTTGAAGATGAGCTCAAAGAGATAGTGGATCGCCACACTCTGGCTGGACAAAAGTACGATGGGCCTCATTCCTCAATATATTCATAAGTTTCTTCTTAAATGTGTTCTTGATAAAGGTTCTAAGAAAAAGTCTATGTCGGATTCATGGCGTGTTCTTAAAGTGCAGGGCTGTTCTCAGCTTTGTGCTCTCGAGTGTGTGTAGATCCGGTTCTTTACTAAGAACAAATGCCGTATAAGGAAGCATTGGTGGAAAAAAAAACTATTCAGAAAAACTGCGTGAGTGAATTTTAAAGAGAAATTTCTTCCTAAGAACAGTTGACAAATGAGGCCCAATATTCTTATCAATATGGACAAAACAAAAAGTGTGTGTTGTGCTGGTATGAGTGGATCAGACACCTCACCTTTTAATACACCTCAGTGACAATGCTGGACTGAGAATAGTCCACCAACCAAAAATACCCAGCCAACGGCGTCCTGTGGGCCAATAGAGTGGACAGAGAGTGCTGTTTCTGATCCACTCGTACCAGCACAACACATTCATCAGTAGTCACAGGACGCTGCTGTCTGGATATTTTTGTTGGGTGGACTATTCTCAGCCCAGCAGTGATTCTTAGATTCATAGATTGAGAGGAGATGGCAAAGTAGATGTTAATGATTAGCAAAAAGGAGTGATTGTATTTGGGTTACCAACGGCCACAATGTGAAGGAAGTAGGTGAATTTGCAAATGCATATGGTCATATGGGTCAGCCAGCGCTGGCAAAAATCCCAGTGTACTGGAATTGTGGCTGAAAGATGAAACTGATGGACAGGGATCGCTGGCGTGTTTCACGGCTTATGAATAATAAAAAAAAAACGCTTCCCTGTGGAGCGTTCTTTCAGAAATTGGTTGTGAAGAACCTTCTAGAAGCAGTTCCTACCTGGAAGCAGAGCAATTTTACTTCACAAGCTCCCCGGACAAAAAATTAGTCACCACCTTAAACATGCAAGGTTTTGTCTGTGGGGCTTATTATTATTATAGGGCCAATATCTTATATTGCTCTTTCCTTGATCTACTTCTGACACCTGTGTTGTTGTTTTTTATACCAAAAACAGCCTAAATTCCTTTTTTATGACCATTTTCAACCTTTCTTCATCCATTAGAAATAAACAGACTTTTTATACCTCATTGAAAAAGAACAGAATCTCCTTATAACTTCAGCATGAATGGGCAGGCCTTAACTACTGAAGTTGAATAGTGACATCACAAAAATAACAAATTCAAACTAGCAATGTTTATATACTACACCAAATTCTGTTACTAATAAAAAAAATGATTCCATGATATTGGCTGTTAAGTAGAGGAGCGATTCATCTCTTAGCCTAGTTGTTAGTAAATAAGTTGTCAGTTCCTCATTTTAAACAGAACCGGGTTCTGTAACACGGTTACAATTAACACGGCACAGCGTATTAATACAGAGTTCTTCTTGTTGTAAAGTCACAGCTTTTCATATACAGGCGATTTTACAACAGCTTCAAATGCAGCTCAGCTGGATTTCAGCATTAGAACTGTTTTAAATGTGCACTCTAAAATGTCACAACTGCACAAACTGATTTTTTTGGGTTTACTTTAGTCGTCTGTTACACATACTAATACACATCTAGTAACACATACTGTTTCTTGTGTAATCCTTTGTTACTCAGGTAAAGTTGGTTGAGACCAATTGATTTGCATAAGTCCTACAGACTGAAGAGTATTTTTGCCAAAGTTAAGTTAAGTGATACTTTTTTGATCCCACAAACGGGGAACTTCCACCTCCGCATTTAACCCATCCGTGAAGTGAAACACCACATACACACTAGTGAACACACACACTAGGGGGCAGTGAGCACACTTGCCCGGAGCGGTGGGCAGCCCTATCCACGGCGCCCGGGGAGCAGTTGGGGGTTAGGTGTCTTGCTCAAGGACACCTCAGTCATGGACTGTCGGCCCTGGGGATCGAACTGGCGACCTTCCGGTCACAGGGCCAGAAGAAGTGATTTACTCAATTTAGTCAAGTGTTTACAACAATAAACAAACATGTTGTTCATTCTCAGTTCGGGGAATTACTCATGGACAAATGATTTGAGTAATCGAAACTTTAAGTCAATCGGTTTCCTTAAACCATCTGAGTTTACTGAACTCATTAGGTTTTACAGTGTAGAAACTTTGCACGTTGTTAAGAATGAAGAGCTGAGCGATACGGAACCAGACTGTAAGAGCACAGTAAAGAACGACCAAGAATATGTTCAGTCATGAGGAGAAACTAGTGAACAGATCAAGAACACGCTCAAAGTCGTAGAGCCGAGTCAAATACGACCATAAAGAGAAGAGAATACAGCAGAGGAACCTCGGAGGGTTTACCACATGATGCAAACCAGGGGTAAGCCTCAAGTACATAAAGGCAGGTTACCGTTTGATATAAAAGCGCATTGAAAAGCCTGTAAAGTTCTAGGATAAGTAACAGATGTGATGGAGCCTGAATCAGAGTGATGGAAAGAGGAGAAACGAAGGGAAGCGCCCATATCCGAAGCAAACTGCCTCATCTGCGCGCATGGCCGCAGTGCAGGAGGCAGGACGTCTTTATTGATGATGTGGCTGCAGACGGACGCAGCAGGACGAATTCTGAACCAAATGCCCAACCAAATGTCTCAGAAATCAGCGGACGGTTCTTCACTTTGCAGCGGGATAATGATGTTAAACATCTTGCTAAAGCAACTGTGGCATTTTTCAGAGCCAAAATGTGTAATGTTCCTGGCTTGATTGAGGCTTTCAGCCCACATAGCAAGGATTCCATCGACTGGAGACAAAACTGGAGGCAAAACAAGCAGAAAAGGAAAATGTGTGCATTACATCACCAGCGTCTCAGTTTCACAGACTTCAGACACTCATTGATTGCAAAGCTTTGGCAACCAAGCAAAAAAAAACAAAAAAACATGACAATTTCATTTAAGAATATGCTAATTTGTCCAATTACGAAAGTGTTTTTCAAGGAACTTCAGCATGAAGAAAAATCAATGTGTCAAATTAAATAGTCCAAAAAATATGTCAAAGCTTTTAAATGTTGCCCCGATCCATAATGTCTCATCCCTTTAAACATGTGATCCATTTTACTTTTCCTTTCCTACAGCAGCACAAATCTGAAATGACGACAGTCCAGTGGTCAGAAACCACGCAATAATGAAGGAGGTAGATGGGGGCTAATAAATACAGTGGCAACAAAAAGAGTACAGTCTGGAATTGTACCTACACAGACAGACAGTCTGTACCTACATAATGGAGCAATAAGGTGGGTACAGCTAATAAAATGGACAGCGAGTCTCGATATGAGTTACATTCTGTTAATTCTGTATATAAATGTTAATAAACAATCAAAATAATTGTACTTAACAACCAGTAGGTGTTTGAAGAATAATGTGTTTTTCTGTGTGTGTGTGTGTGTGTGTGTGTGTGTGTGTATCAGGCATTTACTTTAGCTAAGAATCATGTGAATTTGTGTCAGTCAGTGAAATGGATTAATATGTTTTCTAGGTTAAAAATATTTGTTCACATTTGGCCCCAAAACAAAGAATTTTCCATTTCAAAAGCAGTGCTTTTAGTAAAAAAGCTAAATGAGCAGGTTCTAGATACACTGGAGGGTACCTGCAAGGGTAACTGGAGCTCCACTTTGCCGTGACTTTTGTTAGTTTGCTGCTCGTTGATTTATCCATAGTTCTCCCATGAGAACAATCCATTGTGTATTTTGTATATATATATAAATTATGACCACCTCATTTCTACATTGACTGTCCATATAAGTAGCTCCACTTACTATATAGTAGGTGCACTATGTTGCTGGTCTGAGTGGATCTGAGTGCCACCAACCAAAAACATCCAGCCAGCAGCGTCCTGTGGGCGGCGTCCTGTGACCACTGATGAAGGATGACCAACGCAAGCTATGCAGGCATACATGAGCTGCTGTCTCTGACTTTCCATTTCCAAGGTGGACCAACAAGGTAATAGAGTGGACAGTAAGTGGACATTGTGTTTAAAAACTCCAGCAGATACCAGAAACAACACACACTAACACACCACCACCACCACCACGTCAGTGTTACTGCAGTGCTGAGAATGATCCACCACCCAAATAGTACCTGCTCTGTGAGGGTCCATGGGGGTCCTGACCACTGAAGAACAGGGTAACAGAGTATCAGAGAAACAGATGGACTACAGTCTGTAACTGTAGAACTACAGAGTGCAGCTATGCGGTCAGTGGAGCTGATAAAGTGGACAGTGAGTGTAGAAACAAGGAGGTGATCATAATGTTATGCCTGACTGGTGTAAATATAAAACTGAGCAGATTTAGTTATATAATAAGATTTGACTGACTTAATAGGATATTTTTATATCGTATATATAGAAATAGCCTATTAACTCCATGTTTCCAAGTGGGTGCACATGAGTATTGCCTGTTATTCTTGTGTTTTTCCTTCATGCACATCACATTCGAACTGAGCATACAACTCCTGGCAAATGAGCAGGCAGTGGCGCTTTGATCTGCCTGTGATATCTGTTGAAATTTTCATCCCACAACAAAGGACGTAGAGGAGAAGCAGGTAAACCCTCTGGCCTTTTGATCTCCAGACCGACACACAGGCTACTTGTGCTCAGAAGTGGCACGGGTCATTAAAACTCCCCCGGCGGAGGGCAGATGAGAGAGCGAGGTTAGAGAAAAGGACTCAGCTGTCAGGAACAAGCAGAAAAGAGCCTTTCAGCACTCAGGGTGCTTCATCCATCTCAGCATGAGCCGTTTTCTCAAAGACAACATCCACCTGTAAGCAGCACACACCGAGAAAAGGCTGCAGCACGAGCAGCTTTCAGCAGGCATTCATGTTTGTGTGGTCTCGCTGGGACAGACGTGATCTCAGGATGAGAACACACATCTGCAGACAGCATGGTGACCCATCGGCAGTGGTTGGTGATTTTAGTAAGTCTCCAAGGCTCGTGCCAGATTCCTACAGTCCGCGTCCAAGAGGCTGCATTCGCAAAGCATCAACGCTCACTAGGACCACAGTATCTAACCGGGTGGTCTGTTTCAGTGTCATTCTGTTACGTCAGTGGTCTTATCTGCGGACGTGACTGTAATACCAACATCCAGGGCCGTGCTGATAGAGGAATTGTTTCCAATGTTTAAGCAGTGTAATAAAGAGAAAACTCCCAAACCGAACTGACATGCATCAAACAAAAGAGGATGACACCACACAAAGTGTCTGTGGGGTCTGCTGTCAATGTTTCCCATTTGATTTATTATTATTTCAGCCTCAGATTCTTGGCCTTTGCTCATTTTCTGTGAAGAACATATGAAATAACCCATTTTCAGTGTCTTCACATTTAGTGTTGGGCTGAGCCCGTGGGGAGTAAAAGTGTGGAGATGCTGTGGCCTTCACTCTGTTCTCCTCCTACATGGCCTGCTGTTAGTGTCTGTGTTTATATACTGTATATTGTTCAGGCATAACATTATGAGCGCCTCCTCGTTTCTACACTACAGTTACAGACTGTAGTCCATCTGTTTCTCTGATACTCTGTTACCCTGTTCTTCAGTGGTCAGGACCCCCATGGACCCTCACAGAGCAGGTACTGTTTGGGTGGTGGGTCATTCTCAGCACTGCAGTAACGCTGACGTGGTGGTTGTGGGGTGTTAGTGTGTGTTGTGCTGGTGCGAGCGGATCAGACACAGCAGTGCTGCTGGAGTTTTTAAACACTGCGTCCACTCACTGTCCACTCTATTAGACACTCCTACCTTGTCGCTCCACCTTGTAGATGTAAAGTCAGAGACGACAGCTCATCTGCTGCTGCACAGTTTGTGTTGGTCATCCTCTAGTCCTTCATCAGTGGTCACAGGACGCTGCCCACAACTGTTGGCTGGATATTTTTGGTTGGTGGACTATTCTCAGTCCAGCAGAGACACTGAGGTGTTTAAAAACTCCAGCATGACTTTGCTGATGGTCTATCAAGTTTAATGACACTCTCGAATAAAGTAATCACTGTCAGAGATCTTATATCCACCTTGACAAACCACAGGATTCACTAATTAAGGCATTTGTATCTATTTTAGACTTTCACTCTAAATATGTAGAGGCCCACTCTTTACTGCAACCACACTATTGAATATTCTGACCTTTAGTGTAAATATAGATCATTTAGCCGTTCTCCCCCCAGAGCACAGAAGCCTCGGATCATTACCTAATCTCACATGAAATTTCCTTTGGTAGTAATATATGTTCATCACCAAGCATACTATAACAACCTCCACAGCTACTAGCTTTATCAGAAACCTCCCAGATCTTTCAGCTTCTATCAACTGACCATCTGTACCCAGAGGTGGACAAAGTACACAAATCATGTACTTGAGTTAAAGTAGTAAAATATTCCTCCAGTAAAAGTAGAAGTTCCTCCCTTTAGACCTCCACTTGAGTAAAAGTACTAAAGTATTTCCCTTCAAATGTACTTAAGTATAAAGTAAAAGTACTAAAAGAGTAATTCTGGCTCTGATGTCCTGTTATCATTTTTATAACCAGACTGGCTTCATGAACTCATTTCAGGTGAAAGTCCTCCAGCGTCTCTCTTGGTAAACCAGTCTTTTAATAGAACGTCATTAATTAGTGACGCTGACGTCTATTAAAATGATCAGAAGCACAAAACACTGAAGGTAAACAGTTTCCATCAGGGAGAACCGAGTGGCTCTGAAATCACTTTTTACACACAAGCAAAGTTTCAGTTTCAGATTTATTTACAACTTAGTTCCAAGTTTAAGTTGAATAAAAACTGGCTTTAAACTCAGGATCACAGATGAGCTCCTTTACTATGTTGATCTGTAGGCGTCTGTTCATAAACATAAACCAGCCCAAACTCATTTACTATAAAATGAAATGGTGTTTGTAGAAATTCAGAAAAAAGCCGCGTCAGTCTCGACTGCATATGAGGACATATTTCTATATTGAGCTCTATTTACACAAAGTTAGGTTAGTTCATCATTTATGTTGAACAGACTCTCCCAAAGTTTTACGCTGCTGCGCTGACGTTGAACCGCGTGCTGCACTGGGTCGGTATGACCAACAGGTCAAAACCAGCTCTAAACAAAGTGACCGCTGGGCCCTGATTGGTGCTCTGGCTTTGCGCTTCTTTCGTTTTGACATGTTACGTTTTTATACACACAGAAACCAAAAGGAACGACAGATTTCTCAAAATGTAGGAGGAAAAAGTCGGATATTAGACTCTGAAATGTAGTGGAGTGAAAGGAAAAAGTCGCCCAGAACGGAGAAACTTCAGTACAGATACACCAAAAATACTAAAGTATAGAAACTAATTACATTTACTGAGATACTCAGTTAATTGTCTGCACCTACTGAATGAAATAGTATGAGTGAATCCTTAGAGGATACTTTTCATTCCACTCTAGATAAATTCTGTAATTCTGTAAAGCAATTAACATTGACATTAATATAAAGCCTAATCATTCATCATACTTCTCTTATGGTTGTGATTTAAGTTCTTGTCAGCATTTTGTCTGATCCACTCCTACCAGCACAACACACACTAACACACCACCACCACATCAGTGTTACTGCAGTGCTGAGAATGACCCACCACCCAAACAGTACCTGCTCTGTGAGGGTCCATGGGGGTCCTGACCACTGAAGAACAGGGTAACAGAGTATCAGAGAAACAGATGGACTACAGTCTGTAACTGTAGAACTACAGAGTGCAGCTATACAGTAAGTGGAGCTGATAAAGTGGACAGTGAGCGTAGAAATGAGGAGGTGGTCATGATGTTACGCCTGGTCAGTGTACGCCCCTCAAAACAGGGTTAACAGTTGTCCCAAAACAAATGAAAATGAGTGAAATGGAAAATGAACCCCTCCGTGTGGATGTGCACTGCTGCCGTAGTGGAATACTCAGAGCTTTATTCCGTGGTTTCTGATTTTGTGTAAACTGTTCCTGCGAGAGGAAAATTGCCTCTTTAAAAAAATTGTTTCCTGCGCTGAACTCATTTCTCAGCAAACGACGGGAACGACAAGAGCATACTGACCGATTTTCACTCATGCTTTGAGTCTTTGTTCTCTCCTTGTGTTTAAATGATGTCCTTTTGATCTGCATGCAGGTGTGGCTGAAAATGTGGAATGAAATTACGTGACAAAGGCAATGAGGTCAATATGAAAAATAATTCGGAAAGGCGTAATGGTTCTTACGAATATTTGGAATTTTAAGATGTAATAAGACTGTGAACTCTGGGGCGGCGTGGGTGACGTTGCCATTACTCTGTGCTGAAAAATAACACATATGGACATTCTTATAGCTCCATTTTACAGAAGCATAATGCAGAACAGGGTGGCGGTGCTGATATGTAGACCATAAGGCTCCAGGGCGTTAGGAGGAATGATGCCGGGGAATTACAAGGTTAATGTGCCCACCAGATCTGTTTAAACAATAAATGCAACTTTAATTCTCTGAAATCCAAAAGAAAAATCAATGTGTCAAATGAAATAACCCCAAAATGTCCAAGCCAAGGCTTGTAATATATTCCATAATTAGAATTATTCAGTTACAAAACCTTTATGTCCTTTATATACACTATTTAAAACCTTTATGTCCTTTATATACACTATTTAAAACCTTTATGTCCTTTATATACACTATTTAAAACCTGTATGTTCTTTATATACACTATTTAAAACCTTTATGTCCTTTATATACACTATTTAAAACCTTTATGTTCTTTATATACACTATTTAAAACCTGTATGTTCTTTATATACACTATTTAAAACCTTTATGTCCTTTATATACACTATTTAAAACCTTTATGTCCTTTATATACACTATTTAAAACCTTTATGTTCTTTATATACACTATTTAAAACCTGTATGTTCTTTATATACACTATTTAAAACCTTTATGTCCTTTATATACACTATTTAAAACATTTATGTCCTTTATATACACTATTTAAAACCTTTATGTTCTTTATATACACTATTTAAAACCTGTATGTTCTTTATATACACTATTTAAAACCTTTATGTCCTTTATATACACTATTTAAAACATTTATGTCCTTTATATACACTATTTAAAACATTTATGTCCTTTATATACACTATTTAAAACATGTACGTTCTTTATATACACTATTTAAAACCTTTATGTTCTTTATATACACTATTTAAAACATTTATGTCCTTTATATACACTATTTAAAACCTGTATGTTCTTTATATACACTATTTAAAACCTGTATGTCCTTTATATACACTATTTAAAACCTGTATGTCCTTTATATACACTATTTAAAACCTTTATGTCCTTTATATACACTATTTAAAACCTTTATGTCCTTTATATACACTATTTAAAACCTTTGTCCTTTATATACACTATTTAAAACCTGTATGTTCTTTATATACACTATTTAAAACCTTTATGTTCTTTATATACACTATTTAAAACATTTATGTCATTTATATACACTATTTAAAACCTTTGTCCTTTATATACACTATTTAAAACCTTTATGTTCTTTATATACACTATTTAAAACCTGTATGTCCTTTATATACACTATTTAAAACCTTTATGTTCTTTATATACACTATTTAAAACCTTTATGTCCTTTATATACACTATTTAAAACATTTATGTCCTTTATATACACTATTTAAAACCTTTATGTTCTTTATATACACTATTTAAAACCTTTATGTTCTTTATATACACTATTTAAAACCTTTATGTCCTTTATATACACTATTTAAAACCTTTATGTCCTTTATATACACTATTTAAAACATTTATGTCCTTTATATACACTATTTAAAACATTTATGTCCTTTATATACACTATTTAAAACCTGTATGTTCTTTATATGCACTATTTAAAACCTGTATGTTCTTTATATACACTATTTAAAACCTTTATGTTCTTTATATACACTATTTAAAACCTGTATGTTCTTTATATGCACTATTTAAAACCTGTATGTTCTTTATATACACTATTTAAAACCTTTATGTTCTTTATATACACTATTTAAAACCTTTATGTTCTTTATATACACTATTTAAAACCTTTATGTTCTTTATATACACTATTTAAAACCTTTATGTCCTTTATATACACTATTTAAAACATTTATGTCCTTTATATACACTATTTAAAACATTTATGTCCTTTATATACACTATTTAAAACATTTATGTTCTTTATATACACTATTTAAAACCTTTATGTTCTTTATATACACTATTTAAAACCTTTATGTTCTTTATATACACTATTTAAAACCTGTATGTTCTTTATATGCACTATTTAAAACCTGTATGTTCTTTATATACACTATTTAAAACCTTTATGTTCTTTATATACACTATTTAAAACCTTTATGTTCTTTATATACACTATTTAAAACCTTTATGTTCTTTATATACACTATTTAAAACCTTTATGTTCTTTATATACACTATTTAAAACCTTTATGTCCTTTATATACACTATTTAAAACCTTTTATGTTTTTTTTATCTGTTCTTAGTTTCCTCCCATCTTTAGAAGCACAGCCTCCCTGGGCAGGTGATCTCAGGTGTTGCTATGCCTTTGCTACACGATTCCAGGTGGTTGCTAAGTTGTTTCTAGGCCATTGCTGTGCTGTTTCAGTGGTTGCTAAGCTGTTGCTATGCGTTTGCTACACGATTCCAGGTGGTTGCTAAGTTGTTTCTAGGCCATTGCTGTGCTGTTTCAGTGGTTGCTAAGCTGTTGCTATGCTATTCCAGCTGGTTGCTAACTTGTTTCTAGGGCTTTGCCATGCTGTTTCAGTGGTTGCTAAGCTGTTGCTATGCTATTCCAGCTGGTTGCTAACTTGTTTCTAGAGCTTTGTCATGCTGTTTCAGTTGTTGCTAAGGTGTTGCTATGCCTTTGCTATGCTATTCCAGGTGGTTGCTAAGTTGTTTCTAGGCCTTTGCTATGCTGTTTCAGTGTTTGCTAAGCTGTTGCTATGCTATTCCAGGTGGTTGTTAAGTTGTTTCTAGGCCTTTGTCATGCTGTTTCAGTGGTTGCTAAGCTGTTGCTATGCATGTGCTATGCTATTCCAGGTGGTTGCTAAATTTTTTCTAGGTTTTTGTCATGCTGTTTCAGTGGTTGCTAAGGTGTTGCTATGCCTTTGCTATGCTATTCCAGGTGGTTGCTAAGTTGTTTCTAGGCCTTTGCTATGCTGTTTCAGTGGTTGCTAAGCTGTTGCTATGCTATTCCAAGTGGTTGCTAAGTTGTTTCTAGGCCGTTGATATGCTGTTTCAGTGGTTGCTAAGCTGTTGCTATGCCTTTGCTACACTTTTCCAGGTGGTTCCTAAGTTGTCAACCAGAGGAGGATGGGTTCCCCTTCTGAGTCTTTGTTCCTCTCAAGGTTTCTTCCTCTTTTAGGGAGTTTTTCCTTGCCACCGTCGCCGCTGGTGACGCTCATGGGGGCTCGGACCCGGATTTTCTTTCTTTTCTTTTCTCTTCTCTCTGTAATACTGATTAAAGCTGAAGTAAAGCTGCTTTGTGACAACACCTGCTGTAAAAAGCGCTATATAAATAAATTTTGCTTGCTTGCTTGCTTGTTTCTAGGCCTTTGTCATGCTGTTTCAGTGGTTGCTAAGCTGTTGCTATGCTATTCCAAGTGGTTGTTAAGTTGTTTCTAGGCCTTTGTCATGCTGTTTCAGTAGTTGCTAAGCTGTTGCTATGCGTTTGCTACCCTTTTCCAGGTGGTTGCTAAGTTGTTTCTATGCCATTGCTTTGCTGTTTCAGTGGTTGCTAAGCTGTTGCTATGCTATTCCAGCTGGTTGCTAAGTTGTTTCTAGGCCTTTGATATGCTGTTTCAGTGGTTGCTAAGCTGTTGCTATGCCTTTGCTATGCTTTTCCAGGTGGTTGCTAAGGTGTTGCTAGGTCTTTGCTATATTATTATAGCAAAGGTGGTTGCTAAGGTTATTTTTTTATTGCCCTTGCTGGGCTAACTAGCAATTATCTAGATGGTTGCTAAGGCGTTTATTTGCATTGCCCTGGCTGGGCTATCCCAGGTATTTGCTAAGTGTTGCTGGGGCATTGCTATGCTATTGTAGGTATTTGCTAGGATGTTTATTTGCATTGCCCTGGCTGGGCTATCCCAGGTATTTGCTAAGTGTTGCTGGGGCATTGCTATGCTATTGTAGGTATTTGCTAGGATGTTTATTTGTATTGCCCTGGCTGGGCTATCCCAGGTATTTGCTAAGTGTTGCTGGGGCATTGCTATGCTATTGTAGGTATTTGCTAGGATGTTTATTTGCATTGCCCTGGCTGGGCTATCCCAGGTATTTGCTAAGTGTTGCTGGGGCATTGCTATGCTATTGTAGGTATTTGCTAGGATGTTTATTTGTATTGCCCTGGCTGGGCTATCCAAGGTGGTAGCTAAGTTTTTGCTGCGCCTTTGCTATTCCATTCCAGGTGGTAGGTAAAGTGTTTCTAGGTCATTACTTTTCCAGGTGATTGCTAAGGTATTGCTAGGCCTTTGCTATGCTATTCCAGCTGATTGCTAAGGCGTTGATTGTTATTTTATTATTAACAGAGTAAGATCATATAAACACACTAAGATTATCATTAAATGAGGGATATGAAGCTTTATAAACTGAGCTCCATCCGTGTTTGCATGTCTACCAGGGCTTTGGCAACTTAAAGGTGTTTTTCAACCAAGGATGTCCAAAAACGTCCGAGCAGATCTAATTTAAATATGAGTTATGTTTCACCAAGTCACAGTAAATCGTTTCACCACCACATGCTTACAGTATGTTGCAAGAAATACTATGTTGTGCTCGGTGAGCTCAGCCCTCAATGATATTCCTTACGCAACAGTTGTGACAGAAGCACTAAATATGTGCGGCATTCCGGCTACAGATGGGAAATGGCGCCTGAAACAGATTGCTTAGCAAAGCCACAGTTAGCTCCTCCAAGAAGGAGAAACAGAGCCTCATTCATCAGCTGTGACACTCTATATCTCAACACCTGAGAGATGAGCAAGATCATACTCTCCCATCCATTCTCCTCCACACCCACACAACAGCTTTGTTTTTATACGGTGTCAGGACACGGGGGTCATACATATTTCCTATTTATGTTACCACATGTTCACCGATCAGCCATAACGTTCTGACCGCCTCCTCATTTCTACGCTCATTGTCCATCTGATCAGCTCCACTTACTGCATAGCTGCACTCTGTAGTTCTACAGTTACAGACTGTAGTCCATCTGTTTCTCTGATACTCTGTTACCCTGTTCTTCAGTGGTCAGGACCCCCATGGATCCTCACAGAGCAGGTGGTATTTGGGTGGTGGATCATTCTCAGCACTGCAGTAACACTGACGTGGTGGTGGTGTGTTAGTATGTGTTGCGCTGGTCTGAGTGGATCAGAAACATCAGTGCACAGGAAGTTTTAAACACCTCAATGTCACTGCTGGACTGAGAATAGTCCACCAACCAAAAATATCCAGCCAGCAGCGTCCTGTGGGCAGCGTCCTGTGACCACTGATGAAGGACTAGAGGATGACCAACACAAACTGTGCAGCAGCAGATGAGCTGTCGTCTCTGACTTTACATCTACAAGGTGGACAGACAAGGTAGGAGTGTCTAATAGAGTGGACAGTGAGTGGACACAGTGTTTAAAGCCTCCAGCAGCACCACTGAGTCTGATCCACTCGTGCCAGCACAACACACACTAATCAGTGTTACTGCAGTGCTGAGAATGACCCACCACCCCTATAGTACCTGCTCTGTGAGGGTCCATGGGGGTCCTGACCACTGAAGAACAGGGTAACAGAGTATCAGAGAAACAGATGGACTACAGTCTGTAACTGTAGAACTACAGAGTGCAGCTATACAGTAAGTGGAGCTGATAAAGTGGACAGTGAGCGTAGAAACAATGCCTAATTGGTGTGTGTATAAAATAGCTTTTTTACCTTGGTGCAGCTGCACTTTGAAGGGTCTCTTCGTGGCCCTGCATCACAGTGATAAAGACGGTCTTGAAATAATCATTATTATTCAAATTATCTTGTAATCTTCCCTACAGAATTTAATACAGATCACTCAACCGGAAATTCATCACTTGCTTTCAGACTTGTTCCTAATTAGACAATAAAAGCAGCTTCGAGAGAAGACATTAATTCCTGCTCCGCAGTCGAAGGCATTTAAGATCAAGCCAGCAAACTAAACTAAATGAGATGTTTAAATAAACAAGAGCTTTTGCTGAAAATGGCCCAAAGTGGGTAATCAGCAGTCTGATTTTATTCACCAGTGATGTGCAGTTGGGCACATGGACCATTACCACCTAAGTGCATGTATTATCAGACTAAATGAGTGGACAGTACACACTAGCATATCGTCGCTGTCCAGTGAAAAACATCCATCTCCATTTTTTGCGATTTTTCTGTTTCAACATCATTTGAGCTCCGCTGCTGTCCTGTACGTTGAGTGAAAATTCCATGATGATTGGATCAATAGAAATGCTCCAAAATCGCTTAGAATAAAACCTTTTTCTATTAACTTACATTGAAAGTAAAGAAGGTTTTTGCACTCTCCTGTAAAGTTACTATTTTCGGAGATACTTGCTTTTCATTGGACAACAACGATATTTCTCTGAAGCTTTAGTTCTCTGTCAATCTACAGAGTATGTTACAAAAAAAAGGAAAGATTTGCCATCAGGGTGTTGATTTATTGGATTAGAAACATTCCTCATTTTTATCCACAGGGAGTCCAAGTTCAGTGGTTCAGGGCATTGTTGTTGTTTTTGATGAAACCTTCATGTTATCAAACAAAAAGCTTTGTAGATGATCCTAAATATCTAACAGTACAGCTGCCCCCTCTGTGGTCCAACCTGTCAAGCTCCACTAAATCCGGCCAGTGCCCGTTTCTGCTGGAGAACCCGCCGCGTCGTTCTGGAGCTGGAGGCCTTTGTACTTACAGATGACTGGCACTGATTTAGACTACATTAATATAAAGAAATGAATATTCAGTTCATCCATATCATCTTCTGACACGGGAAATGATGAGATTTTCCGTCAAAACATATGAGGGTTAGGATTAGGGCCAGGGTGAGGGTTAGGATTAGGTTTTGGGTTGAGGTTGAGTTCAGGGTTTGGATTAGGTTTTGGGTTGAGGTTAAGATTAGGGTTAGGATTAGGGCCAGGGTGAGGGTTAGGATTAGGTTTTGGGTTGAGGTTAAGATTAGGGTTAGGATTAGAGCCAGGGTGAGGGTTAGGATTAGGTTTTGGGTTGAGGTTAAGATTAGGGTTAGGATTAGAGCTAAGGTGAGGGTTAGGATTAGGTTTTGGTTGAGGTTAAGATTAGGGTTAGGATTAGAGCTAAGGTGAGGGTTAGGATTAGGTTTTGGTTGAGGTTAAGATTAGGGTTAGGATTAGAGCCAGGGTGAGGGTTACGATTAGGTTTTGGTTGAGGTTAAGATTAGGGTTAGGATTAGAGCTAAGGTGAGGGTTAGGATTAGGTTTTGGGTTAAGGTTAAGTTCAGGGTTAGGATTAGAGCTAAGGTGAGGGTTAGGATTAGGTTTTGGGTTAAGGTTAAGTTCAGGGTTAGGATTAGGGCCAGGGTGAGGGCTAGGATTAGGTTTTGGGTTGAGGTGACTCTAAATGTAGGTATTGTGATTTAAGCTTTAGTTTAAAGTTTAGGTTGAATGTCTAAATGTAGCCTGTATTAGGCGATTAAATCAAACTTGTCTTGCATAATCTGTAAACCTGCTATTGTATCATAATCTCCAGTGTCATTATTAAGTCTGTTGCACACTGAAAGCAATGCAAATAAAATGTAAAATATTCTAACATGATTTTTTTTTTTTTTTTCACATCAAAGCTATGGACCTTTATATAATTTGACTGTTGTTTATGCCACAGATAAAAAAGAAATGTATAAAAAGGGTGAAGTAAAGAATGCCGCATTTGGGGTGCTAGATATCAGAACCGTTCAAATAAATCAGGCTTGATGTAAAAGTGCTATATTTAATTTACTTGATTCACACACACACAAAAAAAGATGAAAAACATTTATTACAATTACGTAGTTTTGGCAACAATAAACATCTGAATCGAATTTCACCTTCAGATTTACTGCTTATCTTAAAGGTTCACATACACAAACTCACAGATATGCAATATTGGATCATGTTGCTCAGTAAAGAAACGACTAATATTTTAATCTCTAATATTTTTATCTCATTTGTTTAATTTTCTTTGTCTACTTTTAGGACTTGTGTGAAAATGTGATGAAGTTTTATGTCAAATTTATGCAGAAATATAGAAAAACCCTCAACCACCACTGTGCACAGTGCACTTGATCAATTTGAATCCTTTTGAAGTTGAAAGCTATTTGTAAGAGGTATATGAGTCATCTTCACTACAGATCTCTCTCAATCTCTAAATATTCCTGTATTTACAGGTCCTTGTCCCTCATTTGCAGCCTGTAAAATGACTGTTCTGACACATTAGAGGACAGAATGACATCTTATCAGTTTCTATAGCAGCTTCAATTAATCTGGCATATTGAAAGAATTTGGAAAAACTTTCTTGGGCTGTCAAAGGGCTACCATCTGGGACAGTCTTCAGCCGTGACAGTCGCAGTATTGCATTTTATAACAGCTTCCAATCTGTTTCATTCCTACATCATTGGAAGAAATAATAAAAATGGAAATAGTGCTGCCCTCTATTTCTGAAGTTCTGATTCCTCTCCTCCAAAAGTCAGGAGGAAAGAAACTAGTTTTGGTCCCATTAGTGTTTTGTACAATGTGACTCATTCTTCAATCAACCTTGATCAAGTCAGGTTGTGTCCCTGAGTTTTTCCATAAACAATGTTCCCCCAGAAAGGCTGCTGTTCGGTAGCGGATCAGGTTGCAACACGCAACTTGCAGATGGAAATACAGAGCTTTGGTCAAAATTACCAAAATAAATGTCGCTTAAAATTTTAGAATCAATATTTTCTGTAATATAAAAGCAGTGATTACACATTAATACACACTATATTGTCAAAAGTATTCGCTCGTCTGGCTTCACACGCACATGAACTTGAGTGACGTCCCGTTCTTAATCCATAGGGTTTAATATGATGTCGGCCCACCCTTTGCAGCTACAACAGCTTCAGCTCTTCTGGGAAGGCTTTCCACAAAGGTTAGGAGTGTTTATGGGAATTTCTGACCGTTCTTCCAGAAGCACATTTGTGAGGTCAGACACTGATGTTGGACGAGAAGGTCTGGCTCACAGTCTCCGCTCTAATTCATCCCAAAGGTGTTCTATGGGGTTGAGGTCAGGACTCAGTCAAGTTCTTCCACACCAAACTGGCTCATCCACGTCTTTATGGACCTGCTTTGTGCACTGGTGGGCAGTCATGTTGGAACAGGAAGGGGCCGTCCCCAAACTGCTCCCACAAAGTTGGGAGCGTGAAATTGTCCAAAACCTCTTGGTGCTGAAGCTTTAAGAGTTCCTTTCACTGGAACTAAGGGGCCGAGCCCAACTCCTGAAAAACAACCCCACCCCACATTCACATTGCCACCATGCTACAACTCCCAGCCACCCCTGGTGAAGTTTTCTAATTCTGCCACTGGTCATGATCCCCTGCTTTAAGTAATCAAATATACCACAATGTGTAAAAGTTAGAGACTCTTCATTTATTTAGTTTATTTAATTTCAGGACACACAGAAAATGACAAAGCCTCAACAATTAAATCTAAAATCAGCTGTTTGAGTTTCCAATGAGTCCCTCTTTCCCTTCATTCCAGCTTCCGTTCTTTCCAGGAGCCTCACTTTCAGCTCCTCAAAGAACCTGCAGACTCACCTCCAAAGCTCAGTCTGAGAGGCTAGTTGTACTTTCTGAACTAATCAAACCCATTCAGTGGTGCTGAGGTCTGGACTCTGGGGCGGTCAGTCCATCATCCAGCTTCTGTGTTTGATGTGTCCGTCTCCTTTTCTCAGCGAGGTTCTTCTTGATCAGTTACACGTCCTTTCAGACCCACAGCACTGAGTGGTCTTCTCACAGTGGAAGGAAGGACAGAAACACCTGTGGACGTTTTCAGATCTGAAGCAGCTTGATCTTCTCCTCTCTCTCAGAGATCAAAGCTTTCAGTGCTGTTTATCTGATGGGGGCAGTTTTGGGTTCGACCAGCTCTTCCAGGTGGTTGTTAGGAGCCACATAGCTTCTCTGTAGCTTGTCATTGTTGGGCTTTTATTTTTTTCCCATCTAATATATCTAATCTGATCTAATGAGCCACACACCTAATGGCCTTCTTGACTGGAAATAATAAATGAATGAAAGGTGCTCTCTGGCTTTTGCACAGCACTGTTGCTCTTTTTAGTGGAGTTAATATGCTTGGTTTTTGACTGTGAACCGCTATTGCTTCTGCTTTCAGTATGTTACATGTGTTTCTCCTCAGGCTTCATCATGGTGCAATAGGGCGGGGGTTGATTTCACTGGTGCAACCTCGACACTTAGTGGGAGTTCTTCTCTCATGGAAAATGTTCTTCCTGCAGGCAGGCGCCTAGTAGTCTAAACCACTGGAATGGCACAGGAAGAAAAATACTTTGCGGCCTTAGGGTTAGCTTAGCTATATGCCTCGGTTGCTGGTAATATTTAAGGAGGCAAGAGAGCCCCGACTGAGGACTTATGCATCCTTCAGACTAGAACACAAGGAAAGATGCTTTGGAAATGTGAAGGAGTCTCATTCCAAGCGCTCCATCAACATATCTACGGAAAATAATACGATTCCAATTTACAGCACTTTTCCCCTACAGCCAAGGTGAGCGCGGCACGAGGAAATATTTTCAATTGTGGAGTTTTTAAACCGTATTTTAAGTCAATTTTCTCTGACTGTCCCTCTTTTGTATCCCTCTTACACACAGATTTCGCATCGCAACCCCAGGCAACCCCTGCCACATTGAAATGGAGGAGCGAACAATGCCCTTAAATGAAATATGCTTCAAAGCAGGGTGGGCTCAGCTCAAGCTTGGTTACGCAGACTTTTGCAAGAGAGTAGATAAAAAAGCCACGGTTGATTCTGCGAATATGCGATGGCTTATAACAAATCCCTCAGCCGTGTCAAGAGCTTTTCGCCTGAGCCTTCGCTCTTTATAACGACACGGCTCCTTCGGCAGTCGCACTCCTACTATGTGCATAGCAAGCTAGCATGAATTATCAATAACAGTAGGTACTTTGTTAGCCCGGACGCGGCGCCGGTAGCACAGCTGTTGCCGGGTAACAGCTGAAGTGAACTCGCCGTGTGCTTGTAGTGCCTTTGAGTGGCCATTTCGACTCATGACGCCTGAAAGGATGATAATCTGTGGCAGCAGTCGTGGCTTTTGTGCGAGAAAACCAGCTCCCATCCACACAGGCATTGTAACCCGAAAAGCATGCATCATTCCCAATGATTACACCTCCACAGCACGGTCTACAGTGTTGGGATATCCACATGCACGGCTCGTGTCCCTTTAGAAGCGTCATTTCAGAGCTATTACGTTGGACTGGATGTTCCTGAGCTTGTTCTGCTAGGATAAATATACATAATGGGCTCAAAAAGGAGGCGAAAGGTTTTATTTTGCCAAGGCGAGGTGTCAAGATGTAATCGCGCTCATTATCCTGATGCATGCATGAAGAGTTTGTTGTCGTTGGTAATATTAGGAAATACAGGCTGTACTACAATCCACATTTGATAGAGAAAAATTGCCACTGATCTACACTGTGTTTGGAAAAGAGTGATGTGAGACGAGTCGTCTTGCATCCTGCTCTCCACAGGTGGGCGAGTGCATGGGCAGCGCACACCAAAACAACAGTGCAGGCCTGAATGCTTGAGAACCTGCAGTGGCAGGAAATCAGTCAGAATGAGTTACAGAGATATTCATTCAATTCAAGCGCAAGCTGTCGTGGTCAGCTGTAAGGGCAGGCCTTCTCTTTAAGCTGAAGAAGTTGTGGGTTAAACTTGATGGAAGACCAAATTCACAGCTCAACTCAAGCCTTCTTAAAATATTGATGAAATTATTTCTTTTTTATTGTTGTATTTATGTACCTGTCTGTCTGTCTGGCCTGCGAAGGACTGGCGACCTGACCTGCCTTGCCTTCCGCCTAATGACCACTGGGATAGGCTCCAGATACCCCCCCCCCCCACCCCCCCCAGAAGGATTTTTCAGGGGTTTGGCCTAGAATCCTTAGTTCCAATGAAAGGAGATCTTAATGCGAGCACCATAAAAGTTAAAACTTTTAATTACATGTCATTTTTCCATTCAGTTTAAATCCATAAATCCAATGTAAACATGTTCTTACAGTTTGTTTCTCCATCATTTATCATCAGTAAACCTGAATGAATTAAATGAGAAGCGCTTGATTTCTGCAGTTCTTTAACTTCACGTTTCTGTATTTCTACAGTTCACAGCACCTTCTGTGTCCACAGCTCAGTCACTCAGACTGTGTAAAGGCATTAAATGATGAAACAGTAAATCCACAGACATTCACTGTCGTCCAAACTGTATCAGACAGCATTTGAGTCTCATTACAGGAAACGTGTCAACTTTAAAGTCTAATGTGAAAGAAATGAACAGAACTTTATAGATTTCAGCCGTGATCAAATTCCCTGCTTTAGAGTTTCTATTCACTCCCAGCTGAACTGCTAATTACAGCAGATGTTTATGAGCCCAGCGTTCCTATTGAGGTGCGGCTCTCAGGCTGACCACCACGCCGGTCAGCAGCTAACGCTGTCAGTCACTGCGTGCCATGCTAACATGTCGAGGTCACCTTCAGTTACAGAAACCATGACCTGCTGATTTGAGTATTAATGGGATACAACTTTACATTCTGATCCACGATAAATCCCTGCCATCGTTTATTTAATCTACCTTTTGTACCCGTTACCATGACAGCAGGCCTAGCAAGGATGCTAGCTGGCTAGTTTGCTGATGTTTATCTAGAGCTTCTCTCAATATAAGTGAAATGAAACATTAATATTTGGACAAAAATACTAAAAACACAGATTAAGTTAATGAGCATCACTATTTCATTGCAGTTGCACTGAATAACAAAGGAGTGATGATGCGTTTCCTGTTCCTGTTGCACAGTAAAATCTAATAAGATTTAGTGGAAAAATCTAAAAAGTTTTATAAAATTCAGTTAAATCAGTTCTGGATTCAGAACAGTGGTTAAAATTACTTCCAATGAATATAAATAAGTAAAGTGTATTTTTATGTTTTTTTTTTTTAAATACATTTTAAGTAAAATATTTTCTCAATATTTATGATGGCCATAAATCTTTTTTTTTTTAGTGTACAGTTCCAGCCTTGTGGGAACAGTTTGAGGAAGAACCTTTTTTGTTCCAGCTTTTTTTTTCACTTGATCTCCAAAATTAAGGGAGTAAAGCTGGTGCAACAGGTATTCACTTATTATTATTATTATTATTATTATTATTATTATTATTATTATTATTATTATTGTTGTTGTTGTTGTTGTTGTTGTTGTTGTTTTATTTGTTCTTATATATCTGGCTCAGAGATTTAGTAAAACACTTTCTTTTTTCTTTTTCTTTCTTCTCTTCTTTCTCTTCAGGGCAGTCTTTTAATGATGAAATATTGCCAAGATAATTGGATTTGATTAGTTTACTGTCATCTTTGCTGCTGAGCCAAGATGCGATTTCAGCATTAGACTGACTGCTGTCCTCCTCAGCAGCTGATGTGGACTGAGAATGACGTTTTGAGGAATGAGACGTTATTAAAGGAGAAGAGGAGGAGAACAATAAGCTGCTTTCATTTGTTGTTCGGTTCAAACAGCTCTGCAGTGTTTTAAGCAGGAACAAGGAATCGTTTTGCTCTGTATGTTATAAGATCAAACTACAGGCCACAGCTTGTAGAAGACTTGGGTTGTTATGGTGACGTTAATGGAATTGTACTGGATAAACTCCACCAGACGTTGGTGGAGAAGCTCAGCAGAGTGCAGCTATAGTGCACAGAAAACTTGAAGAAGTTCAAACTCATCTCACTATATATACACATATATATATACACACACATATATATATATATACACACACACACACACACAGATCAGGCATAACGTTCTGACCACCTCCCTGTTTCTACGCTCACTGTCCACTTTATCAGCTCCACTGACCGTTCAGTTCCACTCTGTAGTTCTACAGTTACAGACTGTTGTCCATCTGTTTCTCTGATACTCTGTTACCCTGTTCTTCAGTGGTCAGGACCCCCATGGACCCTCACAGAGCAGGTACTGTTTGGGTGGTGGGTCATTCTCAGCACTGCAGTAACACTGACGTGGTGGTGGTGTGGTAGTGTGTGTTGTGCTGGTCTGAGTGGATCAGACACAGCAGCGCTGCTGGAGTGTTTAAACAACTCAGTGTCGCTGCTGGACGGAGAACCAAAAACATCCAGCCAGCAGCGTCCTGTGGGCAGCATCCTGTGACCACTGATGAAGGACTAGAGGATGACCAACACAAACTGTGCAGCAGCAGATGAGCTGTCGTCTCTGACTTTACATCTACAAGGTGGACCCACAAGGTAGGAGTGTCTAATAGAGTGGACAGTGAGTGGACACAGTGTTTAAACACCACAGCAGCACTGCTGTGTCTGATCCACTCAGACCAGCACAACTCACACCAACACACCTGAAGAACAGGGTAACAGAGTATCAGAGAAACAGATGGACTACAGTCTGTAACTGTAGAACTACAGAGTGCAGCTATACAGTAAGTGGAGCTGATAAAGTGGACAGTGAGTGTAGAAACGAGGAGGTGGTCATGATGTGACGCCGTAACAGTGTAAATATATAGTTTTAATGGAATAAAACATACAACATTTTTTAGTCATCACTTCAGATAAAAACAAACTAACTCTTCACAAATATATGAAATGAGGTATAATGTCCGTCCATCCATCCATCCATCCATCCATCCATCCATCCATCCATCCATCCATCCATGAGGATGATGCCGTATTTTTAAATGGGTCCAGATTGACTTTAACACTGCACGAAACGTTTGCCAAAAGGTTTTTCTTTTTTTGGATAATATAGCAACCACATAGCACCACAACCACCTGACAACACCCTAGCAACTCCCTAGCAACCACGTGGGAAAAATCAAGTAATGCACTACCAAGCATGACGAATACCACAGCAGCTACCTAGCAACACCTTTACAACTAGCTTGTTCACTACAGCACTGACCTAGCAACACACATATGACCACCTGGAACACCTCAACCACCTAACAACACCCTAGCAACCATGCGGGATAGTATGGCAACAACCTAGCAAAACAATAGTAAGCATGAGGAATACCACAGAAACCACCTAGCAACACCTTGGCAACCACCTGGAACACTACAACGACAATGCAACAATCTAGGATACCATAACTACCATTTAGCAACACATTAGCAACCACCTGGGGTACCATAGCAACCACCTAGCAACACCCTAACAGTCACCTGAGATACTATAGCAACAACCTAGCAATACACTATGAAGCATGAGGAACACCACATCAAATGCTTAGCAACCCACTAGCAACCACCTGGGATACAATAGCAACCATTTAGCAACACGCGAGCAACCGCCTAGCAACCACCTGAGATACTATAGCAACAACCCCGCATAACACTATGAAGCACAAGGAACACTACACCAACTGCTTAGCAACACTCTTGCAACAATCTAGCATACCATAGCAACCACAAAGCAACACACTAGCAATCACCTGGGATACCACAGCAACCACCAAGCAACACACTAACAATCACCTGGGAAACCACAGCAACCACCAAGCAACACACTAGCAATCACCTGGGAAACCACAGCAACCACCAAGCAACACACTAGCAACCACCTGGGATACCTTAACAACCATCTAGCAACACCCTAGCAACCACCTGAGATACCATAGCAACAACCTTGCATCACACTCCAAAGCACAAGCAACACCACACCAACCACTTAACACCCTTGCACCAATCTAGCATACTATAGCAACTACCTAGCAACACCCTAGCAACCACCTGGGATACCACAGCAACCACCTAGCAACACCCTAGCAACCACCTAGAATATCATAGCAAGTGGGTATCAACACCTTAGTGACCAATTGAAATACTGTAGTTATCAATTTGCAACTTTAACTATAAGCCAAAACACCCTCAGCGTTTTCTTCAGAAAATGCACTTTTCCAGTCGTTTGAATACACACTCAGAACGGGATTCACGTTGCTATGGAAACGCTCGCTAATTTGTTTTATCGAAGTGACGAAAAAGCAGCTGCAGTGTGAAGTTTATTCCTTTTCGTGTGTTTGCTTGCTCAAATGAATGCAATCTAAAAATCGACAAGTGTTTTGGCTTTGTCGGATCACGTTCCTTACACGGCAGAGTAAATACAGCAACGGCACTCAGGAATCACGGTACGGAGAAGAGTAGATCAGAAGGCAGGAATAGCTGCTCCTCAGTGTGAAAGGGCCTGTATACCTTTCTTCAGCTGTTTGTTGCTACGATGCACCAAATAGAAAGATGTAAAGACCGTATGCAATGCCAGGTTCGCAGGAATGTAAGCAGCGTTTAAAAGACCTTCAGAAATCTCCTTTTGAAATCAATATGCCGCTCCAGTCATTCCACTCACAGTCATCTCGCTGTGGGGGGAAGAAAGGGGCATGTGAAGCAATCATTAGCCTTACAGCCATCGACAGTCGTCTGTCACTACATACGTTTTGTTGGTATTGTATACTGATGAACATAACCTCACACTCTGACTCCCACTCGACTGGCGTGTGTTTCTCTTTGTGGAATGCAGGAACGCTGTATGTGCTCTGAAGATAAGGATGAAAAGAATGGAGATGACAGCGCAAACACAATCCAGTGGGATCACAACCAACACCACCGGTATGAGGGGGTAGTCAATGCACTGAAGCTCTGAGCTGACAGGAACATTCTGAACGTGAATCAATGTTAATTGGTGCTCTATATGCTCTCATTAGACTTTACTGCTTATGAACTACCAGCATAGGGGCATTAGACAAATAATATTATAATTATAATATTGCACAATACACCAATCAGGCGTAACGTTCTGACCACCTCCTCGTTTCTCCGCTCACTGTCCACTTTATCAGCTCCACTTACTGTATAGCTGCACTCTGTAGTTCTACAGTTACAGACTGTAGTCCATCTGTTTCTCTGATACTCTGCTACCCTGTTCTTCAGTGGTCAGGACCCTCATGGACCCTCACAGAGCAGGTACTGTTTGGGTGGTGGGTCATTCTCAGCACTGCAGTAACACTGGCGTGGTGGTGGTGTGTTAGTGTGGTGTGCTGGTACGAGTGGATCAGACACAGGAGCTGATAAAATGTTATGTCTGATTGGTGCATATGTGTTTCTACTATCTACACTATGGGTCAAATGTATGTGGATCAATGACAAATAAGATTTTAAAAATGACTTAAAATCTTATTAAAAAGAACATGTGCTTTTTCATTTTCATATGTGCGCATATGTATGTGTATATACAGTGGGTTGCAAAAGTATTCATACCCCTTGAACTTTTCCATATTTTGTCACATTACAACCACAAACATAAATATATTTCACTGGAATTTAATGTGAAAGACCAACACAAAGTGGTATACAATTGTGAAGTGGAAAGAAAATTATACATGAATCAAAACATTTTTTACAAATAAAAAACTAATAAGTGCGACGTGCAAAAGTATTCAGCCCCCCTGAGTCAATACTTTGTGGAGCCACCTTTTGCTGCAATTACAGCTGCAAGTCTTTTAGGGTATGTCTCCACCAGCTTTGCACATCTAGTGACTGAAATTCTTGCCCATTCCTCCTTGCAAAACAGCTCAAGCTCAGTCAGATTGGATGGAGAGCGTTTGTGAACAGCAGTTTTGAGATCTTGCCACAAATTCTCAATTGGGTTTAGGTCTGGACTCTGACTGGGCCATTCTAACACATGAATATTCTTTTTTTTAAACCACTCCATTGTAGCTCTGGCTTTATGTTTAGGGTCGTTGTCCTGCTGGAAGGTGAACCTCCGCCCCAGTCTCAAATCTTTTGCTGACTCCAACAGGTTTTCTTCCAAGATTGCCCTGTATTTGGCTCCATCCATCTTCCCATCAACTTTGACCAACTTCCCGGTCCCTGCTGAAGAGAAGCACCCCCAGAGCATGATGCTGCCACCACCATATTTGACAGTGGGGATGGTGTTTTCAGAGTGATGTGCAGTGTTATTTCTCCGCCACGCATAGCGTTTTGCATTGTGGCCAAAAAGTTCTATTTTGGTCTCGTCTGACCAAAGCACCTTCTTCCACATGTTTGCTGTGTCCTCAACATGGCTTCTGGCAAACTGCAAACGGGACTTCTTATGGTTTTCTTTTAACAATGGCTTTCTCCTTGCCACTCTTCCATAAAGACCACATTTGTGTAGTGCACGAATAATTGTTGTCCTGTGGACAGTTTCCCCCACCTGAGCTGTGGCTCTCTGCATTTCATCCAGAGTCACCATGGGCCTCTTGGCTGCCTCTCTGATCAGTGATCTCCTTGTTCGGCCTGTAAGTTTAGGTGGACGGCCTTGTCTTGGCAGGTTTACTGTGGTGCCATACTCTTTCCATTTCCGGATGATGGATTGAACAGTGCTCCGTGAGATGTTCAAAGCTTGGGAAATCTTTTTATAACCTAAGCCTGCTTTAAACTTCTCCAAAACCATATTCCTAACCTGTCTGGTGTGTTCTTTGGACTTCATGATGCTGTTTGCTCCCCAATATTCTCTTAACCAACATCTGAGGCCGTCACGGAGCAGCTGTATTTGTACTGAGATTAGATTACACACAGGTGGACCCTTTTGAGTCATTAGCAGTCATCAGGCAACTTCTGAATGCAATTGGTTGCACTCAGGGAAAAGGGGGCTGAATACTTTTGCACGTCGCACTTATTAGTTTTTTATTTGTAAAAAATGTTTTGATTCATGTATAATTTTCTTTCCACTTCACAATTGTATACCACTTTGTGTTGGTCTTTCACATTAAATTCCAGTGAAATATATTTATGTTTGTGGTTGTAATGTGACAAAATATGGAAAAGTTCAAGGGGTATGAATACTTTTGCAACCCACTGTATATAGTATATATAAATTAATGGATAATTAGTGGATAGGGCTGCCCACCGCTCCGGGCAAGTGTGCTCACTGCCCCCTAGTGTGTGTGTATTCACTAGTGTGTATGTGGTGTTTCACTTCACGGATGGGTTAAATGTGGAGGTGGAATTTCCCCGTTTGTGGGATTTAAAAAGCATCACTTAATTATTTGTAACGACAAACCCAAGTTCAAAAATGTAAATAAAAAGAAAAAGTAGTGATTTCCAAAGCCTTTTTGACCTGTGTTCAGTTGAAAACAATATAGAGATGAGATATTTCACGTTTTTACCATTGTAATTCACACTTATTATAAACTTGATGCCTGCAACATCTTCCAACAAAGTAGAAACAGGAGCACATCACCTTTACTTTTAACAACACTAACACAAACCAACACCATGCTGGCTTTTGAACTTTAAGCTGGTAACAGTCTGGATGACCCATCTCCTTTTTTGCCTGGAGAACAAAGTCCATTACATACATATACATTTTTTTCCTCATTAGTGCTCAATCAAATCCTGACAGCAATGCTTGGACACGTGTAATGTAAACATGTGTAGTCTAAAGCTTTCTTAGAAGAGAAGCTGCTAATATTGTTTATTTCATTCATTATATGTGAATATTACATCACAACTGGACCAACAAAATAATACAAATTTAATTCAAATAAAATCCTGTACATGCAAGTTAAGAATGTCTTTACCTCTCTAAATTAAAGTAGCATTTCAGAAAGACAAGCCATTGACTACAGAGATAACAAACTAACAAGTAAGAAACAAAAAAAAAACCTCACATCTACTCAGTCTAAGATACTGTACTATCAGTCAGTGTCCAGAAACCTGTGCCCAGTTGTGTTTTAACAATATACACTATATTGAAAAAAGTTTTCACTCCCCCATCCAGATCATTGGATTCAGGTGTTCCAGTCACTTCCATGGGTTTCACTGTGTTTTACGTGTTTTACCGTGTTTTACTGTGTTTTGCCGTGTTTTAACATGTTTTACCGTGTTTTAACATGTTTTAACATGTTTAACGTGTTTTACCGTGTTTTACTGTGTTTTACTGTGTTTTAACATGTTTTACCGTGTTTTAACATGTTTTAACATGTTTAACGTGTTTTACCGTGTTTTAACATGTTTAACGTGTTTTACCGTGTTTTAACATGTTTTATGTGTTTTACCGTGTTTTAACATGTTTTACGTGTTTTAACATGTTTTACAGTGTTTTACTGTTTTACCGTGTTTTAACATGTTTTACGTGTTTTACTGTTTTACCGTGTTTTACTATGTTTTCCTGCTTACTGCACATGATGCATGTGTGCCGTGTTTTTCTTTCCACTTTGTGTCCATCACACCTCACAGCGCTTCATTTTTTTTCTTTTGGCCACAACCTAAAATCATGAAAATACTTTGATCACAAATTTTTCTTCTCTCTGTCTCTCTCTTTCTCCATCTGTCTCTCACACATTGTAGCTGTTGAAAGTAAGAAAGTCAGACATAACATATGGAACAGCATCTCAAACTGACTTCGGCTTCTGCAGATGGTTGTTCTGTGGGTCTGCAGGGACTCCATCCTTCTCCTCCTGTATCCGGCTCTGGCTGTAGAAGCTGGGCTTCTTGGAAGGTGTTGTCTTCTCTGGGTTTGAGGTCCCTCCAGCAGAACATACAGGAGGACAGAATGAAGGGACACAGCACCTTCACACTCTTACTGCCTGCAGGTCCAGTGGGGGGTCAACAGTGTGAAGTCAGCGGAAATGTATTTGTTTATATGATCTTCACAGAAAACAAGCCAAAGACCAAGAAGTTTGAGCTTGAAATAATAATAAATCGCATCATTTTTCTTTTGGCAAATATTGAAAACTGGTCCCACAGACTGCAACACCACACGAGGGAGAAGCTGTAACAGATACAATCTCTCTCTCTCTCTCTCTCTCTCTCTCTCTCTTTCTCTCTCTCTGTCTCTCTCTCTCTCTCTTTCTCTCTTTCTCTCTTTCTCTCTCTCTCTTTCTCTCTGTCTCTCTGTCTCTCTCTCTCTCTCTCTCTCTCTCTCTGTCTCTCTGTCTCTCTGTCTCTCTGTCTCTCTCTCTCTCTCTCTCTCTCTCTCTCTCTTTCTCTCTTTCTCTCTCTCTCTCTCTCTCTGTCTCTCTCTCTCTCTTTCTCTCTCTCTCTCTATCTATCTCTCTCTTTCTCTCTCTCTCTCTCTCTCTCTCTCTATCTCTATTTCTTTCTCTCTCTCTCTCTCTTTCTATCTCTATTTCTCTCTCTCTCTCTCTCTCTCTCTCTCTCTCTCTCACTCTCTCTCTCTCTCTCTCTCTCTCTCTCTCTCTCTCTCTCTTTCTCTCTCTCTCTCTCTCTCACTCTCTCTCTCTTTCTCTCTCTCTCTCTCTCTCTCTCTCTCTCTCTCTCTCTCTCTCTCTCTCTCTCTCTGATGAATTTCAATCATTATTTTCTCACACTCAGCCCATTATCCTCACACACCTCTCAAAAGTGCTGCCTTATGAATGACAGTGAGGGGAAAAATGCCATTTTAGGGAAATTGACTTCAAGAGCTGAAGTCTGTCTTTCTAGCAGACAAGAAAAGACACAAAAATGACTTTTATGAGGGAACTTCTGCTTCTTAGCTAGAGATAAGGGAAGTCTGTGTGATGCCTAAGGTCTAGTGCGTACAGTAAATATTTGGACAGTTGGACAGTTTTAGTTGTTTTGGCTCAGAACTTTAGTACATCAATTCAGAATCAATGATAATAAACCATACATAATAAAAAAATGATAAAAATACAGAATATTAGCTTTGATTCAAGGGTAATTTATATTTGTATTAGGGAATCATATGTAAGGGGAACCATGTGTTAAACTGGGGATATTTCCATTTTTGCACTCGATATACCATTAAAATATGGAATGATTTCATCTATGAAATAAAAAAGGGGAAGGCAGTTCTAGTGTCATGTTTTTTGGACATGAACTGCTAAACTATAATAAACTATAATATTAGTGAAGGCAAACTCATAAAACTGGGTACTAATTAAGAAACTTTTTAAACCAGGTCATAAATTCATGGTCAGTTGCTTACCATGGTGAATGAAGCTCATAAACTAATAAACCCTTTATGGAAATAAAGTCACTCAGTAAAAAGCGTCTCAAAAGTCACTAAGTCTACCACAGCGGTCAGCAACAGAATGCTCTTTTATGAGAAATATTTAAGATGAACATTGATAATTTGGAGACAAATGGACTTATTTGCCTTTATAATCACTCCAGCTGGTTTTCTGGTATGATTAATCTGCAACGACCCCACAACCCTGACGGAGAAGCAGCTTAGAAAATGGTTGGATGGATGGATGGATGGATGGATGGATGGATGGATGGATGGATGGATGGATGGATGGATGGACGGATGGATGGACAGATGGACGGATGGACGGATGGATGGACGGATAGATGGATGGATGGACAGACGGACGGACGGACGGATGGACGGACGGATAGATGGATGGATGGACAGACGGACGGATGGATGGATGGATGGATGGATGGATGGATGAATGGATGTATGGACGGACGGACGGACGGACGGACGGATGGACGGACGGATGGATGGATGAATCTGCAACGAGAAACTGTCAAACACTGAAAGGTTTCGGAGCTGAAGTCACTTCTCATTCACCAGCTTCTTATTCAGATGTTCCTGTTCTGTTTTTAATGGTGCAGCAGTTACATCCTCACCATTTAAGGTGGAACAGAAAACACATGAACACAGAGCTGGTAAATGAGAAGCGACTTCAGTAAAAAGTCAAACGTTGAGCAACATTTTATAAGAAACTCTTCTTCTTTTGAGTAAAAGTTTCCTGCTGGAGATGCGAGAAAAGCAGCTATAGCTGAGCTGAAGCTTAAAGCAGAGCAAAGTGAGTCTCTGTTTTTGTTTAGAATATATTTTTGTCCTATGCTAGCACAATAACACATACTGACATTTACAGCCAAGATGGTAAAATGGACTTAAAATGTGGCTCTCGCGGTGAATAGATTTTTGTAGAAAGGACAAAATGGCTCTTCTTAACATTTCGGTTGCCAACGCCTGGTCTAGCGCCTGGTCTCATTGGTTGTATAAGCCCAAAATTCATATTGATATGAAATATTTTGTCAGTAAACAGAGACCCATGACCACAGAAAAAAGCCCTGTGACTGCCTCCCAATAGCCAGACCCTAAACACACCACTGGGCAGCTCCAGTTCTGGACAGACAGCGACGCTATGTGCCATGGGTCATATATGGAGGCTCAAAAAGTGACGCAATTTCAAAAAATAATGCTGTGTTTGCTGACCACACGGTAGCTACATTCTAGTAGATGTATGCTTATATAAATCAGAGACCACCGATCACCTGGTAGTATGATTCAAGTCCCGTAATTCCACCCCTGCTTTAATTGCTGGGTTAAACCTTGAAACGACTCACTTGACACGTGTGAGCTTCTGGTCAAATTTTACACCGCAGCGTTCTCTAAAACTAGGTGAGACAGCGGTCAGTAGATAGCATCAGAAGCGCCCTCTGTTGGCCTGGCCTGCAAAACGTCTAGACGTATTACTATAAACAGATGCATATCACTGCTGTCGGAAGAAAACCTCGTATCTCTAATTTTGTCATCTTTTCAGTTATTGGCATAATTTGAAAATGCCTGTTGACATAGTGTGTAAATTTCATGAAGACTAGACTAAAAGAAACACCCCCAAAAGACTTGGAAACAAGTCTGGTTCCACTGACTTACATTAAAAGTTTTTGTTACCATTTTTAAGGTACAACATTTTCTTCCAACAACAGCGACATGTAACCAGCTACAGGACTTGGTTGGCGTAAGATCAAGTGACCCTTATTAGTTCCACAATGGGGAAATGTGACCTCCGCATTTAACCCACCTGTGGGGTGAAACACCACATACACACTAGTGAGCACACACACACTAGGGGGCAGTGAGCACGGTTCCCTAACCTCCAGCCCATGACTGCCCCGTAGTAGCAGCCTGTTGGGGGAGAGGTCACAGCTCTCAGAGGCTCCCATCCTCAAGCCTTTGGTGACAGGGGTCTGAAATTTTCTCAGAGAGGTCTTGGCTCTTCGGTGCACTGCACACTTTTCCACGCAGCCAACGGGCCGCCTGGTGTAGTACCTGGTGTAGGTCATCTTGGTTAGTACCTGGTGTAGGTCATCTTGGTTAGTGCCTGATGTAGGTCATCTTTGTTAGTACCTGTTGTAGGTCATCTTTGTTAGTGCCTGGTGTAGGTCTTCTTGGTTAGTACCTGGTGTAGGTCATCTTGGTTAGTACCTGGTGTAGGTCATCTTTGTTAGTACCTGTTGTAGGTCATCTTTGTTAGTACCTGGTGTAGGTCATCTTGGTTAGTGCCTGGTGTAGGTCTTCTTGGTTAGTACCTGGTGTAGATCATCTTGGTTAGTGCCTGGTGTAGATCATCTTGGTTAGTACCTGGTGTAGGTCATCTTGGTTAGTGCCTGGTGTAGGTCATCTTGGTTAGTGCCTGGTGTAGATCATCTTCGTTAGTACCTGGTGTAGGTCATCTTCGTTAGTACCTGGTGTAGGTCATCTTGGTTAGTGCCTGGTGTAGGTCTTCTTGGTTAGTACCTGGTGTAGATCATCTTGGTTAGTACCTGGTGTAGGTCATCTTGGTTAGTACCTGGTGTAGGTCATCTTCGTTAGTACCTTGTGTAGGTCATCTTGGTTAATACCTGGTGTAGATCATCTTGGTTAATGCCTGGTGTAGATCATCTTCGTTAGTACCTGGTGTAGGTCATCTTGGTTAGTGCCTGGTGTAGATCATCTTGGTTAATGCCTGGTGTAGATCATCTTCGTTAGTACCTGGTGTAGGTCATCTTGGTTAGTACCTGGTGTAGATCATCTTGGTTAATGCCTGGTGTAGATCATCTTGGTTAATGCCTGGTGTAGATCATCTTGGTTATTGCCTGGTGTAGATCATCTTCGTTAGTACCTGGTGTAGGTCATCTTGGTTATTGCCTGGTGTAGATCATCTTGCTTAGTGTCTGGTGTAGGTCATCTTGGTTATTGCCTGGTGTAGATCATCTTGCTTAGTGTCTGGTGTAGATCATCTTGCTTAGTGTCTGGTGTAGGTCATCTTGCTTAGTGCCTGGTGTAGGTCATCTTGCTTAGTGCCTGGTGTAGATTATCTTGTAACTAATGTGAATTATTTAGTAGCGTTGCTATTTCTGCATTTGACTAAAGCTCATAATTCATAATTCATAATTTTCCCACTGGAACAAATCAAAGAAAACACCCCCTTCACTAGAAATTCCTGCTCAGAAAGTTGTGACGGGGTTTTCATTAACTCCAAGCTCAGCGTAAGGTGCCCAATCAACTCCATCAATAATAATACCTATAGTAATACCAGTATAAGAAATTGAAACTGATGCAATTCTGAGCTCCAGCTTCCTACCTTCAGGGAAAAACGGAGCACAGCACACCTACAGCACCTGCTAGAACTTTGCCAAAATTAGGAAGTTCTGTCACCTTTTAATTTCCAGTTTGTGAAAGTGTAATTTCTATATGGTTCACACAATATAGTTGTAATTCTCATGAACTAAAGGGGATGGTGTAATCAACAGCACGATGTTGAACGATAAAGTGCTAATTTGCAGAATTCTCACACCTGCTGACTCATACAGAACTGTGAAATGAAGCACCAGTGTCTTTCAAGGACTTCCATATAAAAGACATTCATTATGGTAGAAATGGCTGCTTTTTTGTGTGCAAGTAGTATTTTTATCCAGGAAAAATAAATCGTGGACGATGTGGCCATTTTAGCTGAGATAAAATAGGAACGTGTACAAAAGGAATGGTCAGAATGCTCAGTTAATTCAGTTGTTTTTAAAATGCCTAAAAATCTAAGAATAGCTCAGTCAGTTTGCATACTAGTCCCTGTAGTTACTGAATAATAAGCTGTAGTATATAATAACCCTGAGATTTTAAAGGATTAAACAAATCTTAAACAGGTTACTCAGCCCTCATGGTCAGTTTGTTTCAAGGTTTATATAGTATGTGGGTCAGAGTTTGAGATGCGATTATTATTGACAGGGTCTCAGGACAGAAACTTGAAGTTTGGTATTGATTTGGAAAATATCTGCATCACTCATGTCAAAGGCTATAACAGCCACAGGCCATAAAGCATACGGTGATTTATCATTATGGATTATTTTGGCGAAACCTTTACTAAAAGTAAGCCCTGCAATCAATACTTCTCAAACACTTGGAGCGGCATCAAAACAAGGCAGCAGAAGCACATTCGGGTAGAGTAAACATTCAGGACACAATGGAATGTAAACTATTATTATTATTATTATTATTATTATTATTATATATCATTAGCAGTAGAAGTAGTAGTGGTAGTAGTGGTAGTGGTAGTTGTGGTAGTAGTAATAGTGGTCATAGTGATAGTAGTAGTAGTAGTAGTAGTAGTAGTGATAGTAGTAGTAGTAGTAGTAGTAGTAGTAGTAGTAGTAGTAGTAGTAGTGATAGTAGTAGTACTAGTAGCAGTAGTAGTAGTACTAGTAGCAGAAGTAGTAGTGGTAGTAGTGATAGTAGTATTAGTAGCAGAAGTAGTAGTGGTAGTAGTGATAGTAGTACTAGTAGCAGAAGTAGTAGTGGTAGTAGCAGTAGTAGTAGTAGTAGTAGTAGTGATAGTAGTACTAGTAGCAGAAGTAGTAGTGGTAGTAGCAGTAGTAGTAGTAGTACTAGTAGCAGTAGTAGTAGTAGTAGTAGTGATAGTAGTACTAGTAGCAGAAGTAGTAGTGGTAGTGATCGTAGTAGTACTAGTAGCAGTAGTAGTAGTAGTAGTGATGGTGGTAGTAATTGTGGTAGTAGTAATAGTGGTCATAGTGATAGTAGTAGTGGTAGTGATAGTAGTAGTACTAGTAGCAGTAGTAGTAGTGGTAGTGGTAATAGTGGTCATAGTGATAGTAGTAGTAGTAGTGATAGTAGTAGTACTAGTAGCAGAGGCAGTAGTGGTAGTGATAGTAGTAGTACTAGTAGCAGTAGTAGTAGTAGTAGTAGTGATAGTAGTACTAGTAGCAGAAGTAGTAGTGGTAGTGATAGTAGTAGTACTAGTAGCAGTAGTAGTAGTAGTAGTAGTGATAGTAGTACTAGTAGCAGAAGTAGTAGTGGTAGTGATAGTAGTAGTACTAGTAGCAGTAGTAGTAGTAGAGGACATATAGTACTGCTTATTCACTTAGCTGTTCTGGAAAAGTGAAACTCTGGCCACTATCACCAAAATAAATTGGGGGAAAGCATTTGATGAAAGGAACACCTTGCCAACTCTTTCCATAGAGATTGGATCTGTTATGCTTTGTGGTTGTATGGCAACCCGTTTCACAGGGAACATTGCACAGGTAGATGGAAAAATGGAATCAACTAATCTCACCAAATCCTGGAAGCAAAGTTGACACAGTCAGTCAAGACACTGAAGCAAAAAAAGAGTCCAGGATCCAAAGCACACGTTAAAATCCACAAAGAACTAAATCCGCCAAGAACCAATGACTAAGATCATTGAAAAGGCTTCGGAGAACTGGAGGTTTTCTGTGAGGAAGGTTGAGTGAATATTCCTAAATCAAGAACAGAAAGACTCCTAGATTGCTTAAAGTTCAGCAAAAGGAATGAATGGCTACACCAAATAGCAGTGATTTCTGCGTAATGTTCTTCTCCTGAAGTCTACAATTGTGTTGACTCGGTCTCTCACTGCCTCAAGGACGCCAAACATGAGGGCATGTTGAGGAGGGCATATAATGTTTGTTAGCACAGGTGCTGACTTTGGCAGTGTTTTGTGTTGTGAGGCTTAAATAAAACCACCAATAAAAACTTAAATCACTGAATATATTAGAATAATAGTAATAATAAGGGAGTTTATTTGGATTTCCAGGGAGGGAATATAGGACCAAGAACTGTGGAGCAAAACTGTTGTATTTCGCCGCTTGTTTCATCGAGCAACAAGTGCGAAACATTACAATAAATCTACAACGTGCTTTTGTTATCGCTCGATAACTGCAGTGGTCAAACCGCATGGAATGAATGGCAAAAACTGACTGCCAATTCCTCAGCAATGCAGACTGTGATTCAGCAGGAATAAATAACTCATTTAATCCCTCAAAGGAGGGGCAGAAAAGTGGGGAATATGCAGTTACCTGCTGGGGATTACAGATGTTTCCCTGAGAAGCGTTTAAATCTCCTCGGCAGCATCATCTTATCAATCACCCGCTAAGCACTTGGGACGTTTCGGAATATATTATACTGTGCCTGATGTCTGCTACAAAGACAGCGTGAAACATGAGAGGAGCTTGATGAAGGGCTTTCTTCTCCGGATCAACCGAAGCCAATTATGAGTACTTTAATTCTGAGTGGCTGCTGCATAGAACCGTAATCTTTCTTCTCTCTTTTTTGTCTTTGCCTTGTTTTAGCATAAACGCAGTTGCCACCACATCTCAGAGCGCAACCTTGAGCTTGTTTGCAAGGCGGACTTTTGTCCACCGACGTGGAGAGTTTTGATCAAGTGCTCTCGGAAATCAGGAGCTAGGTCCGGCCGTATTCCTCCATGCACACGCCCCATCATCTTCCCCAGCGGGTTGCCAGACTCGAGAGAAATTAACGCACTCAAGACATCGACTTAAGGCCAAACAAAGTAAAGCTGACCGCCTCTCAAACCAGCAAAGTCCTCTAAGTCTACACTCAAAGCACAAAACTTCCCACTTCAGATTCCACCAGCCTGGCTTCTCAGACTTGTCCATTTAATTGCTCACCAACTTGACTTTTCAATCTCAAACTGAAGCGAATGCATAAGGCCATTCAGAGCGCATATTTATTTTGCCGTTGACCTTCTTATGGGTAAAGATGAGAAGGAAATTCTCCAGAGTGTTCGAGAAGAGCAGGGATGATGAGCACATATTTATTTCTACCACACTTTACATTTAGCCCCAAAGTGTCTCCAAGGCAGTTTTTCATAGCAGTAAATATGAATAATAACAGTTCCAGCTGAAGACGTAATTACAGCAACCTTGCAAAGCAAATGAAAGGGCAAATTCACCATCCTGAATCCTTTTAGAAGAAAACGGCATGACGTCCTCGGATTGAACATTTCATCTCGGTGCCACAGGGAGATATTTTATGTTTAGCATGTGCACTAATGCACATAATGCTATGTACCTTCACTGTGTATATAATACTTTGTACGTTTCCATCTGAAAACAGCACATTTTGTCATGTAGGAATGGAAAAAAACTGAAAACAAAATAGTATTTATTGTTTTCAACATAGAACCTGAACATGCAAATCACAAGAGCAACAGGCAACAGTCTGCATGTTCCAACCAATGACTGTTTGCATTTATATATATATATATATATACATATAGCTCTTTATTAAGAAATGTTTAGATATCAATGTCCAATCTTGTTTGTTTAAGTGATTTAATTGCAATTAAACAACACAAATTAACATTTTTAATGTACAGCTCATTTTAAGTCACTCCACAGCATCTCAATGGGATTAAGATCCGGACTTTGACTTGGCCATTCCAGGACTCTCTGCTTCTTAGTTTTCAGCCAGTTCTTGGTGGATTTACTGGTGTTTTGGGTCATCGTCACGTTGCAGGGTCCAGTTCTGCTTCAGCTTCAATTCTTTATACAGATGGTTTCACATGTTCCTCAAGCACCCTCTGATGCACAGTAGAATTCATGGTGGATTCTATGATGGTAAGCTGGCCAGGTCCTGCTGCAGCAAAGCATCCCCAAACCATGACACTTCCACCTCCATGCTCCACAGTTGGTATGAGGCTCTTTTCTTGGAATGCTGCATTTGGTTTGCGCCATTTGTCCAGAGAACATTATTCCAGAAGTCCTGGTCTTTGTCTGCGTTCTCTCTGGCAAACTTCAGTCTGGTCTTCATGTTTTTCTCAGAGAGCAAAGGTCTCCTCCTTGCACACCTCCCATGAAAATTAAACCTGTGCAGTCTCGTTCTGATAGTCGAGTCATGCGCTTTCACATCGACAGCAGCAAGAGCCTGCTGAAGGTCCTGTGATGAAGTTTTAGGATTTTTCATGACTTCTTTCAGAGTCTTACGGTCTGCTCTGGGGTGAACTAGCTTGGACGGCCAGACCTGGGCTTGGTCGCAGTTGTTTTGAACGTCCTCCACTTGTAAACAATTTTCCGGATGGTGGAACGGCTGATGTCAAATTGTTTTGAGATCTTTTTAAATCCCTTATCAGACTCACAAGCAGCCACAATCTTCCTTCTGAGGGCCTCAGACAGCTCTTTGGATTTCACCATAGTGCTCAATCTCACTTCAATAGGCAGAGACACACCACTCTAATTTTCTGAGGTTTAAATAGAGCCAGCCTCATTCAGGACGCTGGGTAACGGTGTTCTGATCACGTGCACCTGATGTGATACACCAGTGTGTGATACGTAACTATTTTAAGTGGGACAATATGTAGGGGTGTCCTAATTTATGCCTCACCTGAAATTGCATTCTTTTTAAATTACATTTTACAGAAAATTGTAAAAAGGCCTTTCTTAATTTTTAATTGTGTAGTCATATTACTTAGATCCCACAGTATTGTTAATTGTTAAGTATCCACATGTCAAAATATGTTAAAAGATATATAGGACTTCATAGGGTGTCCTGATTTTTTCACATGACTGTATATATATATATATATATATATATATATATATATATATATACACACACACTATATTTCCAAACGTTTTCACTCCCCCATCCACATCACTGAATTCAGGTGTTCCAGTCTCTTCCATGGCCACAGGTGTATAAAGCCGAGCCCCTCGGCCTGCAGACTGCTTCTACAGACATTAGTGAAAGAATGGGTCGCTCTCAGGAGCTCAGTGAGTTCCAGCGTGGTGCCGTGATCGGACGCCACCTGTGCAGCAAGTCCAGTCGTGAAATTTCCTCACTACTAAATATTCCACAGTCCACTGTCAGTGGGATTATAACAAAGTGGAAGCGATTGGGAACGACAGCAGCTCAGCCACGAAGTGGTCGGCCACGTAAAATGACAGAGCGGTCAGCGGATGCTGAGGGGCATAGTGCGCAGAGGTCACCGACTTTCTGCAGAGTCAATCGCTACAGACCTCCAAACTTCATGTGGCCTTCAGATCAGCTCAAGAACAGCGTAGAGAGCTTCATGGAATGGGTTTCCATGGCCGAGCAGCTGCATCCAAGCCTTACATCACCAAGCGCAGTGCAAAGCGTGGAATGCAGTGGTGTAAAGCGCCGCCACTGGACTCTAGAGCAGTGGAGACGTGTTCTCTGGAGTGACCAATCACGCTTCTCCGTCTGGAAATCCGATGGACGAGTCTGGGTTTGGCGGTTGCCAGGAGACGGTACTTGTCTGACTGCATTGTGCCGAGTGTAAAGTTTGGTGGAGGGGGGATCATCATCCCAACACCTTTGGGACGAATTAGAGTGGAGACTGTGAGCCAGGCCTTCTCGTCCAACATCAGTGTCTGACCTCACAAATGTGCTTCTGGAAGAACGGTCAAAAATTCCCATAAACCCACTCCTAACCCTTGTGGAAAGCCTTCCCAGAAGAGCTGAAGCTGTTATAGCTGCAAAGGGTGGGCCAACATCATATTAAACCCTATGGATTAAGAATGGAACATCAGTCAAGTTCCTAGGCGTGTGAAGACAGACGACTGAATACTTTTGTGGAATACTTATTTAATTTTGCTATTGTTATTGTCATCTTCTTAAACCACTTGACCCAGTTTGAGTCACAGTAGCAATAGGGACACCAGAGAAGCCCAGATGACCCTGACTCTGCAAGCCATCCTCCAGCTCATTCTGGGGCATTCCAAGCCGCTCCCAGACCAGGAGATATAATCCCTCCAGCAGGTCCTAGGACAACCTCAGAGTCTCGCCCCAGTCAGCCGTGCCCGGTAAACCTCCAACAGGATCCTAATCAGATGCAAAAACACCTCAACTGGCTCCTCAATGTGGAGGAGTAGCAGCTTTACCTCCTAGTGTGCATTTTTTTAAACTTCTTTCCTGTTCCCTCCAAACACCACACAACAATGACAAACTTCAGAGTGACAGAGATGATAATTCATCCTTCTTTATTCCCCACCAAGCTCCTCTTCACTCCTCCTTTATACTCCACTGCAGACATGCAGAGAGGGGAGGTTTTAAAACCCTCATTTTTCATATCATTTGTCAAAATTTCCCATGTTTTTTCAGAAGATGTATATATCTAAGCTCTCATTCATCAATGGGGTTCTGGACTGGGCCTAAAATGAAATCAATAAGGACTTTTAACAATAAGCTCTAAAAAAAGGAAATTGACTGATGATACCTGGTGGGAGTCTCAATGCTAAATTGATTGGATTCTGTTCTGTTAGGGCTCAGTGAGAGGACGATGAATTGGGCCTTGAGTTGATGTGCAGGTTTCTAGCTCGGGCCTTCTGGCATTTTGCTTTTCCACAATTCAATTTGTCAAAGAAACAGCACAGCAGCTAAAATAAAGAGCTAAATATACATTTGCAGGGAGAAATGGCAGCGAGGAAACACAAATTGTTTTCCTTTCTATGATAAACAAACAGAACTGCAATGGAAAAACTAAACTATTACCTTCTTAGGCTAAAGTTCAGCCAAAAATCAAAACTGCAGTTTCCCAGTCTTTAGCCTGAATGTAACTGATCAGCCAGAATCTTTTTTTCTTAAGTATTTTAAGTGTTTTTTGTTAGTTTAAGCTGGAGCTTTGAGGCTAATATACACCATAATTCCAAAAGTATTCGCTCGTCTGGCTTCACACGCTTATGAACTTGAGTGACATCCCGTTCTTAATCCATAGGGTTTAATGTGATGTCGGCCCACCCTTTGCAACTATAACAGCTTCAGCTCTTCTGGGAAGGCTTTCCACAAGGGTTAGGAGTGTTTATGGGAATTTCTGACCGTTCTTCCAGAAGCACATTTGTGAGGTCAGACACTGATTGGTTGGACGAGAAGGCCTGGCTCACAGTCTCCACTCTAATTCATCCCAAAGGTGTTCTATAGGGTTGAGGTCAGGACTCTGTGCAGGCCAGTCGAGTTCTTCCACACCAAACTGGCTCATCCGTGTCTTTATGGACCTGCTTTGTGCACTGGTGCGCAGTCATGTTGGAACAGGAAGGGGCCGTCCCCAAACTGTTCCCACAAAGTTGGGAGCGTGAAATTGTCCAAAATCTCTTGGTGCTGAAGCTTTAAGAGTTCCTTTCACTGGAACTAAGGGGCCGAGCCCAACTCCTGAAAAAAAGCCCCACACCATGATCCCCCCTCCACCAAACTTTACACTCGGCACAATGCAGTCAGACAAGTACCGTCTCCTGGCAACCACCAAACCCAGACTCATCCATCAGATTTCCAGACAGAGAAGCGTGATTGGTCACTCCAGAGAACACGTCTCCACTGCTCTAGAGTCCAGTGGCGGCGCTTTACTCCACTGCATTCCACTCTTTGCACTGCGCTTGGTGATGTAAGGCTTGGATGCAGCTGCTCGGCCATGGAAACCCATTCCATGAAGCTCTCTACGCTGTTCTTGAGCTGATCTGAAGGCCATGGGGCATGGAACATCACTCAAGTTCATATGCGTGTGAAGGCAGACGAGCGAATACTTTTGGCAATATACTGTATGTATGTTTTAACAGTAGAAACATTGACTTTGTAGATATCCATTTCTATATATGTATCTGATTAGCCCTGCTACAATAAAGCTAATTTCAGCTTGCTATAGGATTCAGTCTCTCAAGGCTTTTTAATGTCAGGTTAGCACCAAGCTAGTAGTGGTGTATATTTACTATATCACTAAGTTTAATAGTATATAACTCAAGCTTGTCAGACAAGTACCGAGCTTTACTTTTAATGTAAGTCAATGGAACCAGACGTCTTTCCGAGTAATTTTGGGTCATTTCTTTTGGTCCATTCACCATGAAATTTAGATCAAATTTAAAAGGACAACAGGCTTTTTCAGATTACAAGAAAAACTGAAAAACTGACAAAAACAGAGAGACGAGATTTTGTTCCAACAGCAGCGACAGAACTCAGCTAGACAAAGCTTGCATAGTTTATGATGACCACCAGCAAAACCAGCAGATGTTGCGTTTAAGCCGGATTTGGACCAGTTTAGACTGCATAGAGTTTATGTTGGTCTGTGCTGTGTGTTTTTTTTTTTTTTTTTTCAGTGAATGTGTGATGAATTATGCACGCAGTTAGCATCATGCTAATTCATGTTTTAGTCCTAAGACTAAAAAGACCTCATAGCATCAGTCCTAATACTAAAGAAGCAAATTTCAGACCCCTAATGTCAAATGTCTTGGCTCTTGGACATTTTGGTGGGAAATCAATTTTTGAGCATACCACCTTAAAAAGAGCAAAAAGAGGATAATTAGATAATTACACAGTGAAATGACTGATTATTCATCACCTTTGGCCGTTTGCAGCCTAATTTGTGAGTAAAATTGATGCTCCAGTGTGGCGAAAACCAAGCCAAGTAAACAGCTTTGTATCTAACGCTGTTTTTTTTCTCACTCGCCTCTTTGAAGTCAGAGTTTGCTGACAAAAGAGCAAGAAGCGATCTTCGGATCCAGGGAAAAAAAAGGACAGAAAGCAGCGGGGGGATGTTTAGCCTGTGTTATATGCTGGTTGCCTTTTGAAGAGAAACAACAATTTACTGTCTCGTCCTCTATAGCCTTTGCTCCGAGGCTTTTTCCGGAGATTTTGTTTCCAATAACACGATGGGCCGCTGGGAAATAAATGACAACAGCTTGAGAACATGGGGAAGCGAAAATTAAAATAGGTCAATTAAATTCAAGCAATCAATATGCAAAAGTGTTCATTCATTTTTAATAAGTGTGTTGAGACAGGGCTGACTGAAATGTCTCAACCGTGTCGGAAGTGGAGGCTGTAGGCACAATCCGAAGAGAACAAGCCTGTTGACTGTCGCATCTCAAACATCAAGGGACAATCTCCAGTACGCTTACAGCACAGCCACTTTCAAAATGACAAACACACAGCAAATATCATTAAGGTTTGATACGGTGTGCATATTCATAGAGCTTCAGTTAGTCAGGGAGAGCTTTTCCTACTCCTGATCAGCATCAATCTACTGGGTTTCAGCACCTATCCACTATATATCTAGCTCTCTATGCACACACACACACACACACACACACACAGATCAGGCATGACGTTCTGACCACCTCCCTGTTTCTACGCTCACTGTCCATTTGATCAGCTCCACTTACTGTATAGTGTATATACTGTTCAACATAAATGATGAACTAACCTAACTTTGTGTAAATAGAGCTCAATATAGAAATATGTCCACATATGCAGTCGAGACTGACGCGGCTTTTTTCTGAATTTCTACAAACACCAGTTCATTTTATAGTAAATGAGTTTGGGCTGGTTTATGTTTATGAACAGACGCCTACAGATCAACATAGTAAAGGAGCTCATCTGTGATCCTGAGTTTAAAGCCAGTTTTTATTCAACTTAAACTTGGAACTAAGTTGTAAATAAATCTGAAACTGAAACTTTGCTTGTGTGTAAAAAGTGATTTCAGAGCCACTCGGTTCTCCCTGATGGAAACTGTTTACCTTCAGTGTTTTGTGCTTCTGATCATTTTAATAGACGTCAGCGTCACTAATTAATGACGTTCTATTAAAAGACTGGTTTACCAAGAGAGACGCTGGAGGACTTTCACCTGAAATGAGTTCATGAAGCCAGTCTGGTTATAAAAATGATAACAGGACATCAGAGCCAGAATTACTCTTTTAGTACTTTTACTTTATACTTAAGTACATTTGAAGGGAAATACTTTAGTACTTTTACTCAAGTGGAGGTCTAAAGGGAGGAACTTCTACTTTTACTGGAGGAATATTTTACTACTTTAACTCAGGTACCTGATTTGTGTACTTCGTCCAGCACTGATATCCAGGGACCTGAAGTGGGAGTGAGAAACGCTCTCCATCGCCAACAGAGCACAGCAGAGGTTTTCTTCCTGAGACGGAGAGCTGAAGAAATTCAACCTGCTTCAGAGTCGGATTATCCAGTTCTACACAGCGAGTCCTTCCTCACATCATCATAACCATCTAATCAGGACAGTGGAGAAGATCGTTGGATGTATCCGCCAATGCTTCAGGACATCTACAACAGCAGGATGGTGAAGCAAACTTAGAGCTGACCTCTCTCTTCCTGGAGCTGACATCACCTCGTCCAGACACTCCCCTCTGGTCAGGGCCATCAAAAGCAGCAAAGCCAGACATGCTAACAGATATTTCCCCAGAGCTGTAGCTCATTAACGACAGTGGACACTCACACTTAAACTAAATCATCTAACCTGGAAGTGCAAGATAGGTGTTTCTAATAAAGTGGCCAGTGAGTGGAGGAACAAGCCAAGTGTTTCTAATAAAGTGGCCAGTGAGTGGAGGAACAAGCCAAGTGTTTCTAATAAAGTGGCCAGTTAGTGGAAGCACAAGGTAGGTGTTTCTAATAAAGTGGCCAGTGAGTGGAAGTACAAGGTAGGTGTTTCTAATAAAGTGGCCAGTGAGTGGAAGCACAAGGTAGGTGTTTCTAATAAAGTGGCCAGTGAGTGGAAGCACAAGGTATGTGTTTCTAATAAAGTGGCCAGTGAGTGGAAGTACAAGGTAGGTGTTTCTAATAAAGTGGCCAGTGAGTGGAAGCACAAGGTAGGTGTTTCTAATAAAGTGGCCAGTGAGTGGAAGCACAAAGTAGGTGTTTCTAATAAAGTGGCCAGTGAGTGGAAGCACAAGGTAGGTGTTTCTAATAAAGTGGCCAGTGAGTGGAAGTACAAGGTAGGTGTTTCTAATAAAGTGGCCAGTGAGTGGAAGTACAAGGTAGGTGTTTCTAATAAAGTGGCCAGTGAGTGGAAGTACAAGGTAGGTGTTTCTAATAAAGTGGCCAGTGAGTGGAAGCACAAGGTAGGTGTTTCTAATAAAGTGGCCAGTGAGTGGAAGCACAAGGTAGGTGTTTCTAATAAAGTGGCCAGTGAGTGGAAGCACAAGGTAGGTGTTTCTAATAAAGTGGCCAGTGAGTGGAAGCACAAGGTAGGTGTTTCTAATAAAGTGGCCAGTTAGTGGAAGCACAAGGTAGGTGTTTCTAATAAAGTGGCCAGTGAGTGGAAGCACAAGGTAGGTGTTTCTAATAAAGTGGCCAGTGAGTGGAAGCACAAGCCAAGTGTTTCTAATAAAGTGGCCAGTGAGTGGAAGCACAAGGTAGGTGTTTCTAATAAAGTGGCCAGTGAGCGGAAGCACAAGGTGGGTGTTTCTAATAAAGTGGCCAGTGAGCGGAAGCACAAGGTAGGTGTTTCTAATAAAGTGGCCAGTGAGTGGAAGCACAAGGTAGGTGTTTCTAATAAAGTGGCCAGTGAGTGGAAGCACAAGGTAGGTGTTTCTAATAAAGTGGCCAGTGAGTGGAAGCACAAGGTAGGTGTTTCTAATAAAGTGGCCAGTGAGTGGAAGCACAAGGTAGGTGTTTCTAATAAAGTGGCCAGTGAGTGGAAGTACAAGGTAGGTGTTTCTAATAAAGTGGCCAGTGAGTGGAAGTACAAGGTAGGTGTTTCTAATAAAGTGGCCAGTGAGTGGAAGTACAAGGTAGGTGTTTCTAATAAAGTGGCCAGTGAGTGGAAGCACAAGGTAGGTGTTTCTAATAAAGTGGCCAGTGAGTGGAAGCACAAGGTAGGTGTTTCTAATAAAGTGGCCAGTGAGTGGAAGCACAAGGTAGGTGTTTCTAATAAAGTGGCCAGTGAGTGGAAGCACAAGGTAGGTGTTTCTAATAAAGTGGCCAGTTAGTGGAAGCACAAGGTAGGTGTTTCTAATAAAGTGGCCAGTGAGTGGAAGCACAAGGTAGGTGTTTCTAATAAAGTGGCCAGTGAGTGGAAGCACAAGCCAAGTGTTTCTAATAAAGTGGCCAGTGAGTGGAAGCACAAGGTAGGTGTTTCTAATAAAGTGGCCAGTGAGCGGAAGCACAAGGTGGGTGTTTCTAATAAAGTGGCCAGTGAGCGGAAGCACAAGGTAGGTGTTTCTAATAAAGTGGCCAGTGAGTGGAAGCACAAGGTAGGTGTTTCTAATAAAGTGGCCAGTGAGTGGAAGCACAAGGTAGGTGTTTCTAATAAAGTGGCCAGTGAGTGGAAGCACAAGGTAGGTGTTTCTAATAAAGTGGCCAGTGAGTGGAAGCACAAGGTAGGTGTTTCTAATAAAGTGGCCAGTGAGTGGAAGCACAAGCCAAGTGTTTCTAATAAAGTGGCCAGTGAGTGGAAGCACAAGGTAGGTGTTTCTAATAAAGTGGCCAGTGAGCGGAAGCACAAGGTGGGTGTTTCTAATAAAGTGGCCAGTGAGCGGAAGCACAAGGTGGGTGTTTCTAATAAAGTGGCCAGTGAGTGGAAGCACAAGGTAGGTGTTTCTAATAAAGTGGCCAGTGAGTGGAAGCACAAGGTAGGTGTTTCTAATAAAGTGGCCAGTGGGCGGAAGCACAAGGTGGGTGTTTCTAATAAAGTGGCCAGTGAGTGGAAGCACAAGGTAGGTGTTTCTAATAAAGTGGCCAGTGAGTGGAAGCACAGTGTAGGACTTTCTAATAAAGCTTATTTTAAATGTTGGACACTAAAATATTCCACACAGCAGAAGCAGAAGGGTTTGTTAAAATGACCTTATCTTGGCTTTTCTCTTAACATCTGCCTCATTTCCTCTGTTTTCAGCTTAGAGTCCTAATTAGATGTTAAAAGCTGGCATTTTCATTAGAAAGCCTTTTTTTTTTCTTACTGCAAATAACCACAAAACTTCATTATGTTCTTGGCTGAGGACCATTTGTTATAGCTAAAGAAGGCTTTATGATGTGCAATAACTCAGAATTAATTAAGCTTTCAATGTCCTTTGTCTCTGAAATTTGGTAAACATTATATTTGACGGCACATTATCATGCAGGGAAGCGGCGTTTTGTCCTCAAAGCACAAAAGACGTTAATGTTAAGCTTACAACATTTTTTATAGACATTGTGGTGGGTCACAAATCATACTCGGAAGTGAAATAGTATGTCTGTAATATATATTATGCATATGCAACGTTTTTGAGATTGTGTGGTTAAATGATCTTTTTCCTTTGGTAGATTTGTTTGTGTCTAGACATGATGCATAAAGAGAACATCCAACATTATCTCCCATGGAATACCGTAATTTGACTAGATGACAAAACCTCATATAAGTAAAAAAACATCTAGATTTAGGTTGAATTTGATCAATAAAACTCAAAAAATGCCAATGAAATCAGTAAAAATCACCAAAACTCAATATTCATATCATTTCTACATTGTCCTTTAATGACAGCTGACGTAAACCTACATAAGAAGTGACGAGTGTTATGAATCCCACTTCGAACAATTCCAGAATTCACAATTTCATTATGACAACTTCAACGTTTTGAGGTACGCCTTGCAGTGTCTAAACAGATGATTCCACTGAACTCAGTCAGACTCAGAGCTGAAACACATTCGGGGCTTTTAAGTGATCTTGGACTTTGGACTCTATCCCTTTTGCTCTGAGTGATTCTCAAACGTACGCATGTTTATTTTATTGAAACTGATGATGGATCGTTCCATTTTCTGCCAAAACAATCATGACTCTGTTCAAACTTGACCAAACCTTTCAGTCGTGACTGTTTCAGTGACAGTTTCAGCCCATTTTGAGCTCAAAAGCACAGCCAACACAGCTTTGAGCAGCTGCTCACTCAGAAAATCCTTCTCCTTTAAAGCACTGAAGGGAAATCCATTTTTCTGTAGTGACATTTCAGACTGATTTTCAGACTTTGGGACACATTAACTTCAAAATATTGGGATGTAACTGCTCACTGTGTGGCTGTAAGGGACAGCGATGCCTCACTCCTTGCTCTAAAATAAGGCCCCGCCCACAAAACCAAAACTCTTTTAGGCCCGACCTCATTTCTTCTTTTACCCTGCCTCTTGTTTTCGGGTGCTGCCCCTTGTTCCTGAGCTACAGGGCGGTGGTTGAGATCTTCCCTCTGAAATGAGCCCCTCTAATAAAAGAGCATCACTTCATTAACAGCTACCAGCGCCGCTCTGTAGGCGACCCTGCCCGTCTGCAGGGACAGCAGAGGAGGGGGAAGTTCAGCTCCTCACTGCTGGGCTTCAGTTACATTTAGGGATCATACGCCTTCAAAGAGGGGGGCAGTTATTTATTATCACCCCCCCTAATTCTTCAGTGATGTGAAGCTGAAGTCGGATATTCTCCAGATTCTTGTTAGAATTTTCCAGTTCCACCTTAAATGGAGCAGCAGGTACATTCTGGCGCTTCAGGCATCAGAACTGCTGGACTATTTAAGGTGGAACGGGGAAGTTACCCAGCCAGCTCTCGAGACATTAGGATGCGTGATTAGTGATTTTTTATGCTTGTTGTGAAGGAAAATGACCAGAATCCACTGAAAGCACATTAAGATAAAACTGGTTATTGTGATTTTTAACAGAGAAATTTTTCACATTTGTGGGTTTCTCTCGTCTCTTGTTCATCATCTTGCCGGATTTTCTTTTTTTCTCATATCACTCCGTTTGGAGCCTCTGTTTAGAGGGTCAAGTAGCCCTAAGACCTCACCCTACACATCTCAACAAGAATCAGGACACCCTACCCCTAGACGTGAACGTGCAAAGCCGAGGGCTAAGGGCTCAGTTGTAGGGCCGAGGGGTGTTTATACATTGCAGTAACATGTTTTATATTGAGATTAACTTGCCCTCAGTGTGACCTTTGTCTGCCACTGTACACCCCTTAACTGCTGCTGCACTCAGCACTTTAACTTCAGACTCTTACAGGTATGACTGCGTGTACAGCTGCGTTCACATTACCAGGCTGAAGTGGAGCAAATCCGATTTTCTGCCCTGATGTGAATCAGATCTGGTGTTTTCAGGGCTGTGTGGACACAAATCTGATCTTTTCAAATCCGATCTGAGCCGCTTTCATATGTGGTCCTAGATCGGATACGTGTCCGATTCGTGGCCATGTGACCTCAATGTGACGCTCAGATCGGAATTCATGTGCTTTGTTTCCATTGCGCTGTACCACCATTCAGCGTTACCATGGCAACAGCGGTGAACAGACGTTAAATCCTGTAAACGGTGGAAAAGCAGCTCGTCTCACCTTTTTCTCCTCCGTCTGGCTCTAATAATGAAGCCGAGAGCTGATCAGAGTTAATGATCTTCTCAGAGAAGCTCGTTCTGCTCGTTAGTTTGTGCTGATGATGCAGTGATTCAGTCACGTGATGTTACTGAGGAGGAGGAGCTCATGAGGGTCAGTTCAGTCCGGTTCGTCACATTAATGACAGATTAGAGTCACTGACCTAAACGAGTGTGAACTGTCGTGTCAGAGAGATCGGACTAGTGCAAAAGAATTGGATTTGAGAAATGAGGCTTGTAATGTGAACGTGGCTTATGTGTATGAGTGAGTGAGTGAGTGAGTGAGTGAGTGAGTGAGTGAGTGAGTGAGTGAGTGAGTGAGTGAGTGATGGTAGGAATGTATGTTTTATTTTATTTTATATTTATTTTATTTTATTCACCACATTTAAATGTCTGTCTGATACGGTGCTCTGTGAGCTCCTGTAACCAAAGCTAAATTCCTTAAAGGTGTAAACAAACCTGGCCAATAAAGCTTCATTCTGATTTTGCTAAGATCCGATTAAAGTTTTGTATTTATGTAATAATTTATGTATTCATTTGAACTAATTCAAGAGAACGGTCCATACTGGTTCATGTCAGTTGTCCTCATGTATGTGTGGCCGTATGAAAGATGCCCTTCAATAAAACATTACCCAACAATCTTATAAAGAAAAAAGTTACTAGATTTATGTCAGATATTTTAATATCCGATATATAACAGAGTAAAGTGCTGCCACTGAACTCTGGAGCAGTGGAAACGTCTTCTATGTAGTGATGAATCAGCTCCTCCATCTGTCAGTCTGACGGACGAGTCTGGGTTTGGCAGATGCCAGGTGAACAGTACCTAAAGTTTGGTGGAGGAGGGATAATGGGCTGGGGCTGTTTTTCAGGGGTTGACCAAGAACCCTTAGTTCCAGTGAAGGGAAATCTTAATGAATCAGCACCAAGATATTTTGGATATTTTGAACTCTGTGTGAACAGTTTGGTGTCTCAGTCCACAAACCAAGCTCCATAAAGGCATGACTGACTGAGTTTGGTGTGGAGGAACTTGACTGGCTCTCACATAGCCCTGCCCTCAACCCCATCAACACCTTTGGGATGAACTTTGTGAGCCGGACCCTCTCGTCCAACATTAGCGTCTGACCTCACAGTTGCTCTTCTTGGATGAATGGACAGAAATTCCCACAGACACTCTCCAGAGTCTGTAGAAGCTTTCCAGAGGAGTAGAAGCTGTTGGAGCTGCAAAGGGGGACCACCTCCATATTAATGCCTATGGATTTAGAATGGGATTCATAAATGCTCCAGTAAGTATCAGGTGTAGGTGTCCCAGTACTTTTGTCCATATAGCGTGGATTTTGCCATGTGTAGCCATCCGAGTTAGTCCGAGTTTTACTCCCACTAACCAATCTGTCATCCATAATCAAACAGTTTGACATTTTCATATTCACCGTGGTTTGGGGCAGACTCATTAGTTGCTTTCCTGTGGGCCTGTTTTCCGATTAGCTGAAAGTAGGAAAAAGCCCCATTTCACAGGACTCACACAAAGTCTCCTCATTAATGAAATCATGACCAGACGGTTTGAGTATGAGTTTTGCCAGAATTGTTATGGGAGCATAGAGGACTATAACAAAGCAACATGGCAAGAAAACTCACCTTTATGCTCTCAATGTTGTTAAAAAAATACATATATATTGTTGTTAATTGCATAAGGATAAACTGCTCTTAAAGGTGCAGAGATTGTGGACAAAGATTTATTGGCATTTGAACTAAACAGCAAAACAAACACACCTCTCTTCAGAAGCTCCAGCTTCAAAATCATGCACAGGAATTACCGAGACCAACAACACTGCGCTAGCAAACTTGCTTTGTTTAGATCTTTGTGGCCATAAAACCCTTTAAAAATGTTATATGGACAAAAATCTGACATTAACTAGGTTATGGGTTAGCAATCGGCTGCTGCTGCAAAGCTAACTAGTTGGAATAAGCTGTCACAACTTTAGCAAATGGGACAAAACAATGCTGACCCTTTAAACAATGAACATAATCTAATGTTCCCTACCCATAAAGCAGCGCTGCTTTCGTTAATTATGCATTTTTGTACATTGGGAGCAGTCTGGCTAAAACACAAGGCAATGAGGAGCGGCCTCCTCATCCATTTTCATGCCTTTCAACTCTAGATTCATTCAACGCTTCTTCTTCTCCAACTTCTTGTTTGAATTTTCTGGTTCCATCTTAAATGGTGCAGCAGGTACATTCGACTGGCAGAACTTAAGTGCTGCACCATTTAAGGTGGAATGGGAAAAAAATGAAGAAGTTGGCGAATAGGAAGCCAACTTCAGCGTCATAAACTCTCTGAGATCTGTCCACTGCTGAAACACCTCACCGATGTCAACGCAGCTCTTCACCCTCGCCTGATCTAAGAACTTCTGTCTCAATCTTTGTTCTTCAGATTGTCTCCTCTTGGGCTGTTTTTTGGCCATTTCTCCTTCTTGACAATGCATTGAGTTCAGCATGTAGGGCTTGACAGATGAAATGATCATCTAAAAGTCACACCACACCGTACATCTTTAGGTATTGAGGTCAGGCTTGACATGTAGGTCTAAAATTATCTCAGGATTAACATTATACTGTTAAAGATGTGATGGCAATGGTAGATAATTTACTCACATCCTGTGTATACGCATCCTTCGCCGAGTTTAGCCTGAGTTGTCTTTGAATTCTATTTCAATCACCAGATTTATCTGCTTGGGAAGGTGGGGCCCGACACAACCCATGCTACTATATGTTCTACCACATGTTGCATGCAATTACACATTTCCAACAGAGAGGTCTCCAAATATCACATTTTGTGGATTTAAGATCTATGTGTGCTAGTCTTGATTGGAGTTTATAATTTTATTTTATGGTTTATTCATATATTTGTAGAAACTGCACTTTTTATGGTAATTATGCATTTTTATTACAGCAAGCTTTGGGCACATGTGGCTAAAACAAGCGATGTATGTGATGAGCCATTTTCTGCCCAATCACAGCCTACAGTGCTTTTTTTCAAAATTGTAAATGAGCTCCATTCTGATCGGCTGATCTGTATTTTGCCTCATTCAGAAAGAATCCAAGCTCCTTATAACTTTGGCGGTAATATTTAGGGGAAATTGGCAGCTCAATGTAAATGAGTTGGTTAATGTGACATCACAAAATAACTGGTTTGTCAAAATAAATACACCATATTAACCACCTACCAACCCTCTGGAAACCATCTGGAGCACTGGAGCAATCACTAAACAAACACTCTTTCAACCACCTGAGATACACCTATTAACATCCTAAGAACCACCTGGAGTTTCATAGAAACCACACAGTCCCTAACTGTTTAGCAACACCCTGGCAACCACCAGGGAAACCCAAGTAACCATGAGCAACACCCTGCCAGCCAGCTGGGATACCATAGAATTACCTAGCATTACCCTAGCAATGACATAGCATCATCTTGGCAGTCACCTGGAACAGCATAGCCACTGCCTAGCAACGACTAAAGTTACCATAGCAACCAGTTAACAATAACCCTTCAAGCAACTTGGATACCATATGAAGCAAACTAGCAACACCCAAGCAATCAACTTGGATAGCATAGCACTGAGGAATATATCAGCAATCTGACTGGTCGCCATTCACTTCATTTGCATAAAGTTCACCCAGAAGGAGAGAGCAGAGTGATCAGGTGTGTTGATGTGGCAGGTTGTGACTGTTTTGCATATTATTTTGCTTGATGTCGCTGCATGTCGTTTTTTACATGACTGTTTTTCCAACCTCTCTTTGAACAGCCTGGCTTTGTTTTCTGTGCCTTTAAGACTAACATATGTAAATGAGTTCCATTCTGATTGGCTGCCCTGTATTCTGACTGGTGGTAAATTGCTTTAGGGAAAATCGGTGGCTTGATGTAAATGTGTTGGTTCTTGTGACATCACAAAAACAACAGGCTGTCGCAGCTTTTTGCGTGAATGATTTTGGAGCAATGTTTACACAGCAATCAGACTATTTTATATCAAATATGGTAGAAAAAGTAGGATTTTTTTCCATGATATAGACCCTTGGAGTTTAAAGCATGCTAATATTTTTTCATTCCAAGTAATTTTGGGTCATTTCTGTTGGTCTGTGAGTTGTTTCCACAACTTTAAGGAGCGCCTGATGCAAAAAATAGCAGGAAAATGGAGGCAGGTTTTGATACGACAGCGACGATTTCCGAAAAAGAGAAAGTTTGCTGAACTCGCGCTCCACATTGCTAACTCTTACACCACATTCGACGCACATCATTTTATTTTACACCCCTGAGACGTGACTTACTTTCAGTTAGGCCTTAGGGGGAACCTTCAGGACCCCTTCTGTTGATTTCCCAAACCGCCGTGCACTATTGTTACCAGCCTGACGTAACTTCAGGGGAAAAAAAAAAGGAGAAGAAGAAGAAGCTGATATGTCACTCCATTAAATGGCTATTTATTTCTCCAACAAGCTTCAGCCGTCATTACAGCCGAGGTGGAGAAGTATTATTTATTCATCAGAGCCGCGTGGGCGTGCGGTAAAGATCCACCGTCTCACTGGCCTGAGGGGACCAGCGTCCTTGTAATGCAAATCAGGCAGAGCGCCGCGTGGGCTTCCGCATGCTCCGCTGGGCCGTACCTGTGTCTTCTGGGTTAATGCAGCACTCGTGCGAGCTCGGTAACGTTGTAGCATCACACTGTTCTGTTTAACACGTCTGATTGCTTTTCTTTGTTCTGAAAGCAGAAGGTTACAACAGAGAGGGGGGTTTTAATAAAATTCCAGGTCCAGTTAGAGAAAATCATAACGTCTGACCAGCTTGATGATTCAGTGCCATATACTGTTTACTGAAGTAGGAATATCAACATCTTATATATCAGATCAAATAAAGTCCGTCCATCCGTCCATTTTCTAAGCCGCTTCTCCCTCAGGGTCGCGGGAGCCTATCCCAGCGGTCATCGGGCGGAAGGCAGGATACACCCTGGACAGGTCGCCAGTCCATCGCAGGGCAGACAGACAGACACAGACAGACACTCACACACCTAGGGGCAATTTAGCATGTCCAGTTGGCCTGACTGCATGTCTTTGGACTGTGGGAGGAAACCGGAGAACCCGGAGGAAACCCACGCAGACACGGGGAGAACATGCAGACTCCACACAGAGAGGACCCCGGTCACCCAGCCGGGGAATCGAACCCAGGCCATCCTCGCTGTGAGACGACCGTAAATAAAGTCCAATTATATTAATATTTCAACAATATTTACAATATCGACAATATCGAGTGTGCGTCACTCACTCAAGTCTCAAATGGAGATACAAGGTTATGCGATATGGACCCCTTACTCAAAAGTTCTAATAGGAATTTTGCAGCTCTCACGGTGTGAATTTAGCAAATTTTCCCAAAAGTAAATAAATACATTATTACATGAATTAAGAAAAGAAACAGTGATCAGAAGTTCACTGAATAAAATAATCTGCGGATTCAAAGCTTGGGTGTCGGAGGAATGAGAAGCAACCTTGAGATACCAAGCGCTGGCTAATTATCTGGGCTAATCAACTCTGTTTGTGTCGAGGGAGAAACCGTACAAATGCGAGGTTTTGGCCAAACTATCGCTTTACTTTCAGCTCTACGAGGATTTCCAATCACCCCCGAAAATCCACTGATAACCCACTCGTGTCTGCTCGAGCAACAGTAGAGATAATGGAGCAGAAAAGGCAGCCGGAGCGCTGGACTCGTCCTTAAGAGCTATTTGGCCAGCATGGTAATTACAAGTAATCAGGGAAATGATAGATTTTCAAAAATATCCACTGGGGGGTTTGAGAGACTGAGGCCCTCAGCACGGTATGCAAATATGCCGCGGGTCCGACAGCAAGCTAAAGCGAGTTATTTCCCCTGAGTGAGGAATAACCTCTCCATAAATATCTCCCTTTCTCCACATCTGTGATACGGCCCGGCGCCGCGGACCCTCAACATACGTTATGCTGCTGTAATTGCACCCGGAATCCCTCTGCACCACACGCGTCTGAAGAATGAAGAGTAGACTTAGCATCTGTATAATGAGCGAGCATAAAGGAAGGTTAGCACACTGGGATATTGACACTAAATGCTTTGGTGTTTTTGGTGAATCCCTTCACGCCACTCACGAATACAAACCAGCTGCAGCCCCACTGCGAGCTGTAAGGCCTTCGCAGAGCAGCTTATTTGTTTAGCGTCGCCGCCGCTCAGGATTTCTGTGGTTTTCTCTGCATTCAAATGCGATTTTATGTTGCTGTGAATGTGTTTGGCTTGTTCCTCTCTCATATGTACTGTGGAAAGGGTAGGAATGAAGTCAGAGTGGAGAGCAGAGATCCAGAGGGAAAGGGAAAGTAACCAGAACCAGTTGGTTTTACCAGTTAGCAACATCCTAGCAACCACCTGGGAATTGTTTAGGCTGCGCAGTTAAAAAATATTGGAATGGTCCTTTAGGAAAAGCAGAAATGATTTTGGTGCAGTCATTGGCTTTTTTACAATAAACTGCATTAAAAATGCCTTTAAAATATCAGCTCTGCAAATTCTTGCATTCAGGAAAATTTACATATTAACATGTTGCTGTTGTCGGAATAAATCTGCATATGTCCAAAATAGTAAGTTTACAGGAGAAGGAAAAAAAAATATTTTTAATGTGAGTCCATGGAACCAGAATTTTTCCAAGTCATTTTGGGTCGTTTCTTTTAGTCCATTCATCATGAAATTTAAATACAATGTAAAGGACAACAAGCATTTTCAAATTATGTCAAAAACTGAAAACTGAAATGAAAACCGAAATTATGTCTGTGTGTGTGTGTATATATATATATATATATATATATATATATATATGTACATATGCCACCTAGCATCACCCTAACAGCCACCTGGAACATCATAGGAAGTGATTAGGCCCACCAGAGATACCTTAGCAACAAGTTAACATCCTAGCAACTGCCCAGGAATTGTGTACTCAGCAATTCCTGTAAAATTCTGAGGTAATCGATCACAAAAAAGGCAGAGAGAAAGTTGGAAAACTCTGGAATGTTCCTTTAGGGAAAGACACTACAAGCAGAAATTATTATAATTATTATTATTTATTTTATTTTTTAGATAAATTGCATGCTTAAAAATGTTTTGAAAATATCAGGTCTTCTCTACATTCAGAACCAAATGTCAATCTCTCTCTCTCTCTCTCTCTCTCTCTCTCTCTCTCTCTCTCTCTCTATATATATATATATATATATATATATATATATATATATATATATATATATATATGAAAATGAACATAATCATTACTAAATATATTCTGAAGGATAGTACAGAAGGATTCCCGAATATATGCAGGTTTTTGTGCTACAAATTTTTTTTTTCTTTTTTTTTCTTTTCTTTTTCTTTCTTTTCTTTTCTTTTCTTTTCTGTATCATCTGCACTGTGTTTATTGTATTGTTTTGCGTTTGTGTTCCTGTGTTGTGGTTTTGTTTCACTGCAGAGCTGAAATGACGATAAAGTCTCACTTGACTTGACCTTAAAATCGTAAATCTCCATTTTTATTGCGTTGTGAGCATGTCTACTTTTCCTTTCACTGTGTTGTAACCAAAACCTTGTTTCCTTGTGTTTGTAACTCCTATTCATTACTTTAGTTATTTAATAGTTTTTATTCTACCCAACCAGTAGGGTGCGCCCTGGAGTCACCAGCTAAGTAATAGGAGGCTCCACCTAAGGAAGAAAGAGTCCTCCATTTTCCAGCAACGTGCTAAACAGCTGTGAAATATAGGAGTAATGAGCATTTATGGAGTTATTCATGCACCTGAAGTGAAGAGCACCCTTCCTATTCCACGAGCGTTCCGGTGTACTCCGGTGAGTTGAAATTCCGTATGTTGTTTCTAACTCAGTTCAGTTGTTACCCTAAGTTTAGTAACTATAATGGAAGCCAAGGAAACCAATCAGAGCTGTATTTTCATGCAGGATTATTCTTTGATTACCGATGGCCTCTTGTTTGTTCTTTGTTAGTCATTGAACCCTTTACTTTTACGTCCTTAGTGCTGACTTGGCAAGTTTGCATGTTAAGCCTATTGAGTGGTTAAAAACTCTGTTTGAATTGGATTATTGGTAGACTGACTATCACAGCTGCAGTTAGCTGATGTAGATACGTTTAAGTGAACAATTGTGGCAACTTTGATTGCTTTTGTAAAAAAATAGACAACGTAAAAACTTAATTGAGCTAAAATGCATGTGCAGTTGTGCACGTAGGCCACCTGGGACCGTACCGGTAGCTGGTTTTGCTGGATTCTCCTGGCGAGTTTTGGGTTTCTCCTCTCTTTCTGTGTTGATTAGTAATTGTTTGTATTATCAAATGCAGACTGGGGTTTTTGTACTGATGATTGTGGATGGCGAGCCGAGCCCTGGACTTGATCGAAGAGACTTGGAACGTTGGGATGCGAATGGACTGAACTTCATCTTCAGTGCAGCCAAGACTTGTGGAACCAGATAAGATAGACCTTCATAACTCACTACCCAGGTAGATGGCTTTGCTACACACACACACACACACACACACACACACACGGTGCGTGGGGGGGGGGGGGCCGCAATTAGTCTTTACTGAGTCCCAAACATAGTAACTCGTTTGCACGGGCAACATGTTGGAACTATATATTTTCTTTTTTTAATTTTATATATTTATTTAGCTAGTTAGTAAGTCGTACTGTGTTGTTACCAGAACTGCTTTTTTACTGTGTTGCAACTGAAATAAATAAATAAAATAGCCAAAAATATTCAGTCATCTGGCTTCACACGCATTACATGAACTTGAGTGACATCCCATTCTTAATCCATAGGGTTTAATATGATGTCGGCCCACCCTTTGCAGCTCTAACAGCTTCAGCTCTTCTGGGAAGGCTTTCCACAAGGGTTAGGAGTGTTTATGGGAATTTCTGACCGTTCTTCCAGAAGCACATTGTGAGGTCAGACACTGATGTTGGACGAGAAGGCCTGGCTCACAGTCTCCGCTCTAATTCATCCCAAAGGGGTTCTATGGGGTTGAGGTCAGGACTCTGTGCAGGCCAGTCAAGTTCTTGCACACCAAACTGGCTCATCCACGTCTTTATGGACCTGCTTTGTGCACTGGTGTGCAGTCATGTTGGAGCAGGAAGGGGCCGTCCCCAAACTGTTCCCACAAAGTTGGGCGTGAAATTGTCCAAAATCTCTTGGTGCTGAAGCTTTAAGAGTTCCTTTCACTGGAACTAAGGGGCCGAGCCCAACTCCTGAAAAACAGCCCCACACCATGATCCCCCCTCCACCAAACTTTACACTCGGCACAATGCAGTCAGACGAGTACCGTCTCCTGGCAACCGCCAAACCCAGACTCGTCCTTCAGATTTCCAGACGGAGAAGCGTGATTGGTCACTCCAGAGAACACGTCTCCACTGCTCTAGAGTCCAGTGGCGGCGCTTTACACCACTGCATTCCACGCTTTGCATTGCGCTTGGTGATGTAAGGCTTGGATGCAGCTGCTCAGCCATGGAAACCCATTCCATGAAGCTCTCTACGCTGTTCTTGAGCTGGTCTGAAGGCCACATGAAGTTTGGAGGTCTGTAGTGATTGACTCTGCAGAAAGTCGGTGACCTCTGTGCACTATGCCCCTCAGCATCCGCTGACCGCTCATTTTATGTGGCCGACCACTTCGTGGCTGAGCTGCTGTCGTTCCCAATCGCTTCCACTTTGTTATAATCCCACTGACAGTTGACTGTGGAATATTTAGTAGTGAGGAAATTTCACGACTGGACTTGCTGCACAGGTGGCGTCCGATCACGGCACCACGCTGGAATTCACTGAGCTCCTGAGAGCGACCCATTCTTTCACTAATGTCTGTAGAAGCAGTCTGCAGGCCGAGGGGCTCGGCTTTATACACCTGTGGCCATGGAAGTGACTGGAACACCTGAATACAGTTATTTGGATGGGCGAGTGGAGACTTTTGGAAATATAGTGTGTGTGTGTGTGTGTGTGTGTGTGTGTGTGTGTGTGTGTGTGTGTTGTTTTTTTTTTTTTCTTTTTTTTCCCTTTTTTGCCTATTTCAAATGTTTATTTGCTTAATTCTGCAACTACATGTGTACTGTTGGGATTGCTGTCCATGTTAATTGATTGTATGATCAATGTTAGTCTTCCTATTTTTTGAGCATCGCTCAGGATTCTGTGGTTTTCTCTGCACCTAAATGGGATTTATGTTTCTGTAAATATGTTTTGCTCGTTTCTCTCTCTTGCGTTCTGGGAAAGGGATGGGAATAAGGTTCCAGTGGCAGGAGTTAAAAGCAGTTTTGATTTTTTTTCTTCTTTTTTTTTTTTTGTGTGAATATCTAACAACCACAGGCAGAGTAACATGATAAATTAGCCCTCTGGCAACCATTTCTTTCTGGACCTCTCATAACACAGCCCTGGCAGTCGCGTCCCAGAGGCCTTTCGCTGCTTTTGTTTTTGATTGTGTTATATTTTTATTTATTTCACTTTGTGTGTAATCCGTCCAGGCGCTGGTTATGGTGGTCTGCGATAAATGCTACGTACTGGGATGCAAGGCTGATGCTTTTGGAGGCTGTTCCGTTTCCTCTTAAAGCGAGCGTGAACAATTCCAGTCAATCACCTCTAAATTACTTTAAGAGAGTTATTCCTGATTTTGTGACAGTAAAAGTGCTTTATAGTTTTATTTGAATTACTGACTCATGGGTCACTGAAAGAATTGGTGAAATTGAGTAGAACATTTTTTTCCAGACCACATTAGTGTTTGTAAGTAGAAGAGATATTGTATTATAATTTGAATTTGATGAAAAGTGATTTTTGTCTTGTTTTGAAGAAAGAAAAACAGTGACAAAATTACCGAGCAGGCGTAACACGTCCACCTCCTCGTTTCTCCGCTCACTGTCCACTTTATCAGCTCCACTGACCGTATAGCTGCACTCTGTAGTTCTACAGTTACAGACTGTAGTCCATCTGTTTCTCTGATACTCTGTTACCCTGTTCTTCAGTGGTCAGGACCCCCATGGACCCTCACAGAGCAGGTACTGTTTGGGTGGTTGGTCATTCTCAGCGCTGCAGTATCACTGACATGGTGATGGTGTGTTAGTGTGTGTTGTGCTGGTACGAGTGGATCAGACACAGCAGTGCTGCTGGAGTTTTAAACACCTCAGTGTCGCTGCTGGACTGAGACTAGTCCACCAACCAAAAATATCCAGCCGGCAGCGTCCTGTGAGCAGCGTCCTGTGACCACTGATGAAGGACTAGAGGATGACCAACGCAAACTGTGCAGCAGCAGATGAGCTGTCGTCTCTGACTTTACATCTACAAGGTGGACCGACACGGTAGGAGTGTCTAATAGAGTGGACAGTGAGTGGACACAGTGTTTAAAGCCTCCAGCAGCCCTGCTGGTGGTCATAACGTTATGCCTGATCGATTTAATTATATATTTAGATATGTATTTGTACCTATGAAGAGTGATCAAAGTTTTAGTAACTAAATTTTGTTAGGTGGTTGCTATGGTTTCCCTGGTGGTTGCTAGGGGTTTTCCAGGGGGTTGCTGCTTTATTCCTTACTAAGGTGTTTCCAGGTGGTTGCTATGGTATCATAGGTTGTTAGAATGTTGCTAAGTGGTTGCACTTTCATCTAGTCAGCCACATTAGCATAAAGTGAACCAGGAGAATCTTTTTATCTTTCAAATCATCTTCTGCTTTCTTTTTGTGTCCTTGTATTTGGTGAAAACAGTCGTTTGAAATGATTTTGTTCAATATGATCGTGTGCTGTGTCATCAGCACTTTGATTGGCTGTTTCATTATTTTTTTTTCAGAAAGTTGTGGAGGGCAACAGCTGCAGCTGAGTTAATTATTCGTGATTAATGACACTCTAGCTGCTCAGTTTATATTCAACCTTTTCTTTTTCTTCTATTTCTTCTTATCTTTCGGCCAGATTTTTGTTTTATATCCCAACTGGCAGTTTTTCCGATATCAACACCAGATAAAAAGCGCCGCCACTGGACTCTAGAGCAGTGGAGACGTGTTCTCTGGAGTGACCAATCACGCTTCTCCGTCTGGGAATCTGATGGACGAGTCTGGGTTTGGCGGTTGCCAGGAGACGGTACTTGTCTGACTGCATTGTGCCGAGTGTAAAGTTTGGTGGAGGGGGGATCATGGTGTGGGGGTGTTTTTCAGGAGTTGGGCTCGGCCCCTTAGTTCCAGTGAAAGGAACTCTTAAAGCTTCAGCACCAAGAGATTTTGGACAATTTCACGCTCCCAACTTTGTGGGAACAGTTTGGGGACGGCCCCTTCCTGCTCCAACATGACTGCACACCAGTGCACAAAGCAGGTCCATAAAGACACGGATGAGCCAGTTTGGTGTGGAAGAACTTGACTGGCCTGCACAGAGTCCTGACCTCAGCCCCATAGAACACCTTTGGGATGAATTAGAGCGGAGACTGTGAGCCAGGCCTTCTCGTCCAACATCAGTGTCTGACCTCACAAATGCGCTTCTGGAAGAACGGTAAGAAATTCCCATAAACACTCCTAACCCTTGTGGAAAGCCTTCCCAGAAGAGCTGAAGCTGTTATAGCTGCAAAGGGTGGGCCGACATCATATTAAACCCTATGGATTAAGAATGGGATGTCACTCAAGTTCATGTGCGTGTGAAGCCAGATGAGCGAATACTTTTGGAAGTATAGTGGTCAACTGAACAGCTCTCAGGTTAGTCATGCCAAACTGACAAAACCAGCTCCTGTGGAATGAGAATATGTGCCCAGAACTCAGACTGACCTTCCTTTACACTTTAAATTGAGCATTCAAAACAAACACCATGCGTGACCACTTAGAGCCGACTCTGTAAAGATCTCATGCACTAGTGCTAAACACTCGCCCCATATATAAATATATATATATATATATATATATATATATATATATATATTAAAAATATGTGTGTGTATATGTATAATGTATATGGCAAATCAATAAGCTTTAAATGACCTTAAGCAGTAAGTCAGTGTGGAGCGTTTTTCACTTGGATTCCTTTAAATGTAGTTTTGTGTGTAAATTTGCAGACAGTCTTTTACAGAAATGAGTCAATATTGATCCACTTAGTACCGATGGCTTCAAACAGCTGAAGAACTCTGACAAGGTAATTGGCGCTTAATGTGAGACCAGATGTTCTCTATTGACCGCATTCTGAAGACGTCACAGTGGTGCTGAAGTTCATTCAGCAGTGCTGTGGTGGTTTGTGATGAGATAACAAGGCGTAGCAGATCCGGCAAAGGCAGGAAAACATGTTTTCAAAAACACCGTTTAAATACATTTTTAAAGCATATTAACCAGTAAGTGTGTTGACTTGATTCTGTTTGATTTGTTGCTGTAGCGACAACAAACGAAAGCTATTTGACTGTGTTATTATTTCCACATCCCAAACTGCATAGCAGCACACTAATTCATCACTAATTCGTCACTAATTCGTCACTAATTCGTCACTAATTCATCACTAATTCGTCACTAATTCGTCACTAATTCATCACTAATTCATCAGTAATTCGTCACTAATTCGTCACTAATTCGTCACTAATTCAAGTGTGTGGTTTGGCATGTGGCGATGGATCAGCCAGTGACATGTTCAGCAGCTCCAGTGGCTGATTTATAGCTTCGCTGCTCGGTCGCTGTTCAGTAAACACCTGTTAAACTCTCAGTTGAAATGTGTGTTAATTAAAGGCCGTTACTGAGGTAAATTGATGGTCTTACTGAGGTAAGATAATGTTTCACCTTGTGAAATTCCTTCTTTGTCTAAGGTGCCTCAATGTAACTACAGCACCATTTAAGGTGGAATGGAAAACTTCAAATGAGAAGCTGGCGAATCAGAAGCTTGACCTTGATGAGAGCTCATAGGTTATGATAAGACTTTGATAAGCGTTTATTATTTAAGAGCTTTGGCAGTTTTAGTAGCTGTTATTGTTTATAACACATCACACACTGTTCTGATCCAGCCTACCAGTCTCACTTATCCTCATAGACTTAATCTAAGGCATCTACATATCCTTCCGTCCTTGATCGGATTAGTGGTTAACACCTTTGCCTTCTACACTGTAGACTGGGGTTCAATCCCCGACCAGGGTAACCACCCTACACTATACCAATAAGAGTCCTTGGGCAAGACTCCTAACACCGCCTTGGCCTCCCTGTGTAAAATGATCAAATTGTAAGTCGCTCTGGATCAGAGCGTCAGCCAAATGCCATAAAAAATGTAAACATATCAGGAGATTCAGCAACTAGAATGCTTGAGCTGTGTCGTCAGCATTAGAGAGGAATTCGACTCGGAAAACCACCTAAAATCCTGATGTTATTGCTCTGCTGGTTTGGCTTCATATTCCAACAAAGGGTTAAAACAGCGACGGGATTCCCAATCAGATCACTAATCAGACTCTGACCCACCATCCAGAGCGATTTCATCCACCTGTGACCGTCCATCAGCCAGAGATCAGCTCCACAATCACCCAAACCCACTGGCTACTGTTACACTACAGCTCTGCTTTCAGCCTCATATCATAAACAAAGGGCTTTCAGTTTACATTGAATTTAAGTGTTAAAAACATCTGATATTAAATATGCAGCTGAATTTATAATTAAAAATAAAGCCAGTCCTGCTGAGTATCAGAGTTTTAGCACTGAGTCTGAATCCAAGAAAATAAAAATTAATAAAACATTCCCACCTTATGATCTTATGATCTTATATGTTTCTTTTTATTCATAATAACTAACAGAATGAATCACTATCAAAAAATATAAATAAAATCGAAAAAAAAAAATAGAAAATCTTGCAGGTGCTGGGCAAACTTTTGATCAGAAATGATCCAATGGCATATCTGAGCAGCCCAGGATTTCAGGATTCCTGAAAATAACAACAAATGGCACGTGTGACTGTCGCATGCAAATCCATTATAATTGCCTTCGTGATTGTCATTGACCCAAAATTAACCCTTGAAAATGCAGGGTTTAAATCTGGACTCTGACCAGCCATAACCCTCAGATTCTAGGCATGGCCCATTTTCATGCATGCAGTCGCACTGTGTGGACTTGGGAATGAATGGTATGTTTACATAGCAAGAGAAAACCAGCTTTCCGTGATATTGGCCCTTTAATGTCCTTTTGTTATCAGTCCAATAGGCTCCTGCAGATGGATCCGTCCACCCCTTGACTTATTGGAGGCATTAAATGAAACTATCTGTACTGCGACCGAACAGTGGTTATAACAAAGTCACAGTTTATCTACAGCTGAAGTACGTACCATTCATCTTTCACTATGGGAACATATTGACAATACAGTATAAACGCTCATCCATCACTGCTGACACTTCACAATATTACAGCCTTCATGCGGCCGTCTCCATTTACCAGCCTAAACCGTAAAGGCCCAATTCTGCACATTCAAAAGATATATCACCGCTGCATTAGGAGATGATGTTATATTGATGTACAATATGCGATGATTAGTCTGTCTGCGAGTTCTATGGTACCACCAACTTGATGACTTATTCAGAGTACAGAACGGCCACGGCGCTCACGAAAGCAGACAGAGATGAATGAAGTTATTAGGCTGTATTTAAAACGAATGGAGTGAAGGACGACTTAAAGGAACACTTCAGCATTTTTCAACCTAATCTCTGTCTGCTGCCTCTGTATCCTATGGTCAATTACGGTGGGCGATAATTTTGCAAGTTCTTAGAAAAGAAGTGACAACTCATTTACTCTAAACTCGCTCCCAATAGAAGCCGTCAGGCAGATGACAAGTTCCGTGATTAAGCGTTTGTAGTACGCGACTTTAAAGAAGCCTGTGGAAAAGAAAGTTAATTAACTAGTATTTTGTTTTGAGGTATTACGTTTGGGTTGAAATGTAAAACCAGCAGCATAACAGTACTAGATCTGCTGACTGACTGACTGACTGACTGACTGACTGACTGACTGACTGACTGACTGACTGACTGACTGACTGACTGACTGACTGACTGACTGACTGACTGACTGATACCCACTGTTGAAAATGGGCAAATGTTGCCCGAGACATGCAGCAGGTGATGCTGTACACCATTAAATGACACCCTCATTCCACCTCAACGCTGCCAATATAAGGCTAACAAACAAGAAGAAGGCAGAAACACATTCAGTGAAGCACATCATGGGTAACATGATGATGATAAACCTAATAACGGGTGAAGTATTTGTATTTGAGCTCAGGCTCGACTTCAGTTGGGACCTTTATCTTACTGTATGAGCAGCTGTTCTTATTTAACTGTTCCAGGTGATGATAAAGCGATTAAATACTACTACATGGCCAATAAGTGCATCTGGAATAATATTCTGAGGTCTCCACTGTTTTTGAATTATAACTTGGAGTTCACCAAGTTAACAAGGTAAGATTAGCTAGCTTGGAAGCTGTCCAAAGAAAAACAAGCATCTCCAACGGTCAGTTTACAGGTCAGAAACCTTTACTTTCAACATAAGTTTATGTAAAGAGATTTTAAGCTGCTTATCCTCCTGGGTCGCAGGGAGAGCTGGAGCCTATCCCAGCAGTCGTTGTGAGGAAGGCAGGAAACAACCATATTTTCTAGTATAAATGCCCGGAGTGGTGGGCAGCCCTATCCACAGCCCCGGGGAGCGGTTGGGGGTGAGGTGTCTTGCTGAAATGCACCTCAGTTATGTGCTGTCGGCTCTGGGGATCAAACCGACGACCTTCCGGTCACAAGGTTGGTCCCCTAACCTCCAGCCCTCAACTTAATATAGAGCCCCCTCTTAATATTTAATTAAATCTTAATATTTCAAGAAAAAATGACTTTATTCTCAAAATATTATGACAAAATATTAAGTCTATCATTTTTTATTTTTTTAAAAAGAGCCCCTAAAACACTGCTGTAGTTTTACTGAATTAATTAAAAGTGCAAAAAACAGGAGCCTATCCCAGCAGTCATTGGGAGGAAGGCAGGATGAACCCTGGACAGGTCACCAGTCTCTATTGGTCCATTCTTTATCAAATTTTCAAACAATATAAAGAATTTTAATTTAACATTTTTTCTTTTTCTCTTTCTGTTTTTTGGACAGAGACAATATACAATTGTATCCAGTAGTTCTGGGCAAACTCCATGTTTTGTTGATTTTCTAATAAAAAATTCCTGCATGTTTTAATGCACAATTACTTGTTTTTTTAAAACATAAAATGTGCCCCGTGCAAAAGTTACGCCATGTTTTTATTTGATATTTGTGTTTTATTGTTTATTAATGTAAAATTAGCATATTAATAGAAATGATGCAGTAAAATTTGCTGAAAAATGTCATTTTTAACCTAAATATTAAGTTAAAACCTCCTCTAGCGTGTTCACTGTAGAAGATGCATTAACTTATTTTCACTTTAGAAAGTCAGTAAAACATGATTTACTCCGGACGGTTCAACCTCTTGCATGCATATGTCCTAGCAGCTAGAGAGTGAGTGGTTTTTGTTATATAATATTAAATATAATCATATAATATAAAAAAACACATTGTCTTGACTCTATACACAATTCTGACTCACTGTAGACATTTGTGTGATGCACGTGTGAGTAGAAATCATTGTAGAGTCTAAGAGAAATGTAAGCTTGTGAAAAAGAGCCAGTTGTTATAATTTGGAGCTAAATCTGTCTTCATGAATTAACAGCAACATATCAGAAGTGTGAAATGATCAAAAGAATCCAGAACACAAATCCTTCGCGAAAGGATTCCGCAGCCCTACCCCTCCGTTCGGCATGTTCTCGTCTAGGGGTAGGGTGTCCCAGATCTTGTTGAGATGGATGGGGTGAAGTGTTGGGGTCCTCCAAAGATGGTTTTTCAGAGAGTCCAAAGAGAGTTATGAGAAAAAATGTAAATAAAAACTGGCCAGGTGGAGCACAAGAGACCAAAGAAACCCACAAACGTGAGAATTTCTAAATTGAAAACTTCCATAACGATCATATTATCTTAGTGTAATGTTGTTTCAGTGTATTATGGCCCTATTCTTCATACCAAGCATCAAAAATCACTAGTAGTGTGCTAAAGTCTCAGTAGCTAGCTAGCTAAATTTCCCATTCCACCTTAAATGTGGAAGATTTAAGGTGGAATGGGGAAATCCAAACAAGAAGCTGGCGAACATCTCAAGGGAATTAATGGCGTTGGACAGTGTAGCCTGTTAATGAAGTAATGTTGTTTTTATTTGAGGGTTTTGTCCTTGTGTAGGGAAGGTTTCTCAGTTCTAAGGGGCCAAGGAGACACTTAGAAACATGGTATAAAAAAAAAAAAGAAATAGGATTGGTCCTAAAAGAATAACAGTACTACTGAAACAAGGTTGAAGTTGTAGTGTTAATAGTTGTAGTATTGGTATCATTGGTGCTACTACCATTATTACCACTAGTAGTAATAGAATTAGTAGTAGTAAATATAGGGTGGGCAGCCAGTGGTGCCCCCAAGTTTTTTTATTCTGTTTTGAAGCTCTGAGAAGAACAGAAACAGAAAGAAAATGACTTTTGCTGTGGCTCCCAGCTCGAACGCAGCTGACGGGCATGAGGAGTGGCGCTAACCTGCTCTATCTGTTATTGATGTAGCTATAGAACACATCTAAAGTGAACAAAGTCTAGCAAACAACTTGTAGGTCTGTTTTAGGGGCGGGGCTAAAGGAGGAGGCCGTATTTCTTTTGCAGTTGAGTTTCAGAACAGCTAACGGGTGAAATCGATGAGCCCTCCTTTAACCGGTTATTACTCCGCTCGGTCGCAAGATTTTAGCAATAAGAAGAGAGAGCCAATAAAGTTAATGTGGAAGGTGGAGAGCTGGTGACAAATCGCCGGCGCTTCTTGGAGAGGTTGGGTACAGCCATTTGTCCAGCTGACAGGTCACTTCCTGAGGGCACGTGCTTGTTTTAATGCTCTGTATCAAACTGCTGCTCTTGTTTAGAGCGCATGCCTTCCAGCCACAGCAGATAAATAGCACTAAGCTCAATGTAGCCCTGTCAGAGGACTCCTCTTCCTTAATGGATAGGATCCTTAAAGTGCACAAGTGTAAAGCGCACAGTGTTATTACACGCACTCGGAATGTACCGGAATGTACTGCTCCAGTCGAGTGACGGGAGAAGATAATTCAAGATTATCTGCAGGGACCGAGTCTGTATAAGGACCATTTTACGTCCACTGTTAAAAAAAAATCATCAATAAAAATGATAGAGTTTGAGAATAAAGCTGCATTTTCTAGAATAAAATTCAATTTCAAGAATCGTATGGTTTAGAATACAGTCAAACTATTTGGAGAACAAAGTGTTAATATTTCAAGAAAAAAATTCTAAATATTATGGCATAATATAAGGGATATAAAAAAAAACCCTGCTGTAGTTCTACTGAATTACTTCAAACTTCCAAAAAAAACACCCAAAAAACAATAAATTCTGATCAGAAGTTAAACTCTGATGTATTTATAAACCTGAGACATTAATAGGAATAGTATTAAGCTAAATATGTATACAATCATCATTCATAGGGCGCTTTCTGCTTTCAGAGTCTCCTTTATTTGCCATTTTCTGCCTTTTTTAAATTCCCATTCATTGAGGCTTTTTTCCATTATTGCCTGTGCTTCCCAGTGGCGCAGCGGTAACTCAAGTAAATTAATTTGTGACCCTTTCTCACAGGTTGTCCATCTCCCTGCCATCCCGTAACAATGTCACCACCAAAACCCAGAGATTTTGTCTGTGGGTGGAGCCTATCGTCTTAGCCACGCCCCTACACATTAGCACAGGAAGTGAGGCTGCATCCCTGTCCCTCATGGCCACATGGTGAGCAGTTAGATCCCATTGTTTTGAAGTGAATGTGTCCCAAAGTCTGGAAATCGGTCTGGAATGTTAAGAATTGTTACTACTGAAATACGCATGTTTTGGAGTTAAGAATAAATGAGAGAAAAGTAATGCGGCAAAAAGTAAGAATAATGTCCTGCTGCCAAAAAAGTAACTGCTATTTTGTGAGCTGGTGAGAAGAAAACAGGTTTGGTTCCTGATTTCACCTCCAGCCTCCACCTCATCAGCAGCATCTGATTTTATTTAATTAAGTATTGATCAAATTGATTTAATCAGGTATTGAATGAAAACTACAAATAATACTAGGCTTCCTCAGAGAGAAGACAGGAACCGATTAAAGGAAAACTTTCATACTTAAAATTAGTACTTAATTACTATGTATTAATGGCATTTGTATTTATTCATTATTTACCATAATAAACATATAATTATATATAAAATACATATAAAAATAAGAAACAACATGCATTCGCATGAACAGCTGAGGTGCCAGTTAAAGTCAATCTATATTGTTGCTGTCGGTATAAAACCCTGTATTTCTGAGAAGGGACCTTTCCAGGATAAGGAGAAAAATAAACAAATGTAAATTTATCCATCCATCCATCCATCCATCCATCCATCCATCCATCCATCCATCCATCCATCCATCCATCCATCCATCCATCCATCCATCCATCCATCCATCCATCCATCCATCCATCCATCCATCCATCCATCCATCCATCCATCCATCCATCCATCCATCCAAATTTCAATTGAATGTAAAGGATTTCAAATTTAATCAAAATATGAAAAACAATGGAGATACAAGGTTTTGTTCTGACAGCCGTGGGACCAAAGCAGAAGTGTTAAATGTGATGAAAAGAGCTTTAGAAGAATCTAAAATGATAGAAAAATCCATAGGACATTAAGAATGAGTTTATAATAACATCAATATCTAAACGGCCACCAATTTGAATAGTCCTCACATCTAAAAGCTGAAATCTTATAAATGAAGCGCAGTCCAGCTAAAGGAAGACTGCACACTATATTGCCAAAAGTATTCACTCCCCCATCCACATCATTGAATTCAGGTGTTCTAATCACTTCTATGGCCCCTGGCCTTCAGACCAGCTCAAGAACAGCGTAGAGAGCTTCATGGAATGGGTTTCCATGGCCGAGCAGCTGCATCCAAGCCTTACATCACCAAGCGCAATGCAAAGCGTGGAATGCAGTGGAGTAAAGCGCCGCCACTGGACTCTAGAGCAGTGGAGACGTGTTCTCTGGACGAGCGAATGGTTTAGTTTTGGCGACAGCTACACGGATCACTGCTTATATGACGTGAACTGTTTGCGGCAGGGTTAAAGGAGAGCGTGAATAATCAGTCTATTGTCCACAGCATGGACAACTGACCACCTGGAAGGGATTAGATAATGATCGTTGGCCTCAGATCGGGCGGAGTGGGATTGGTTCAAGATGGGCCTCCACCATCAATCATCGCTCATATTTAACAGAGAAAATCATTTAAGCCATTAAAAGGAAATGTAGAACGTGCGATAATTCATTCTCATAATAATAAATTGTGCCTATGTAGGATAAGAGGCATGAAGGCGGGGGGGGGTAAATAAATAAATAAATACATGAATGAACGATGAAGATACGGAGGACGAGGAGCGCAGACACTCTGGTCTAGGAAGCTGTCAAAGCTCCAGGAAGATAAATGTCCTTTATCGACTGCAGGCAGAGCGGCAGAGACGATCAGTCATGATTAAATGTTTGGAAAGCTTAAGGAAATGGTCCGTCAAAAATCATTTCCAGACTGCTTTACACTTCCACCACGCTTCCGCAGTCAAGATGATCGGCTTGACCTCACGCAGAGTTCACAAACATCTGCACTCGGAGAATATCGGTCTTGGAGATTTGTCGACCATCGCTGGTTGTCCACTGGAGTTCACACCGATATGTGGAGCAAAATTGCCAATAACGCCAAATAAACCCACAGAGGAGACTGTTGTAAACTAATGAGCCCATTTGTGTCCATAATCGGAACTTTCCTGATCACAATTTTGAAGATTAAAAAAAAAAAAAATCAAACTCAAAATATGGTTCGTCAAAGATCCTTCAGTAAAGTCAGACTTGACAGTTCTATGAACATTTAAATGGTCATTTGAGTGCATAAATGGTGGTTTTCCATGATGCAAAACCTGCTGGACACTCTAAATGGTCACTGGGTCAGTTCCCCTCTTGTCACAAGGGTCCATCTCAGTGCCTTCAGTCAGGGATCATAACTGAACCATAACCCACTGAAATGACCTGTTCTAAGCTGGACTGACTCCACACACCCCGCCTCGCCTCCAGGCTTTTACTCTACTGCTCTGTTTTAAAACATTCGGTTATGAAAAGGAACAAATACCAACTTTTCACCTGGAGAACCTGATTTAAGCTCCACAGTCAGACCTTAAACCCACTGTAGAACCTGTTGAGGGAACATCTACACTGTTTGGACCTTCATGAAAGAAAAATGGACCTGAACAGAACCTTCATTTCTCACAGTGTTAATAAATCTTTTTAACATGGTTCTACACCACTGTGCCAAATTCAGTAAGCGCTTTTATTTAATTTAGTTATTAAAGTTAAACAGTTAAGCCCACGTTATTTATTTCTCAGCCTCAGTAAAGAAGCAGAAGACGTATGTCTCCCAAATGGAAACTTTACAGGAAAGAGCTAATGTAAAAGTTAATGTAAAGCGATTTCATTACAAGCAGTTTTGGAGCTTTTTTATTGGTCCAATCATCATGAAATTTCCCACAATGTACCAACTCAGAAATAAAGGTACTAGACTGTCGCTCCTGTCTCAGGGGTGGTTCCCCTCCTGTCTCAGGGGTGGTTCCCCTCCTGTCTCAGGGGCGGTTCCCCTCCAGTCTCAGGGGCGGTTCCCCTCCAGTCTCAGGGGTGGTTCCCCTCCTGTCTCTGGGGCGGTTCCCCTCCTGTCTCTGGGGCGGTTCCCCTCCTGTCTCTGGGGCGGTTCCCCTCCTGTCTCAGGGGCGGTTCCCCTCCAGTCTCAGGGGTGGTTCCCCTCCTGTCTCTGGGGCGGTTCCCCTCCTGTCTCTGGGGCGGTTCCCCTCCTGTCTCAGGGGCGGTTCCCCTCCAGTCTCAGGGGCGGTTCCCCTCCTGTCTCAGGGGTGGTTCCCCTCCTGTCTCAGGGGCGGTTCCCCTCCAGTCTCAAGGGCGGTTCCCCTCCTGTCTCAGGGGCGGTTCCCCTCCTGTCTCAGGGGCGGTTCCCCTCCTGTCTCAGGGGCGGTTCCCCTCCTGTCTCTGGGGCGGTTCCCCTCCTGTCTCTGGGGCGGTTCCCCTCCTGTCTCAGGGGTGGTTCCCCTCCTGTCTCAGGGGCGGTTCCCCTCCTGTCTCTGGGGCAATTCCCTCCTGTCTCAGGGGTGGTTCCCCTCCTGTCTCTTGGTCAGCTCCCCTCCTGTCTCAGGGGTGGTTCCCTCAAGGCTCCATCTCAGTACCTTTAGTCAGGGAACATAACTGAACCATAATCCACTGAAATGATCTGTCATAAGCTGGACTGACTCCACACGCCCCGCCTCGCCTCCAGGCTTTTATTTGTTTATTTACCTAATAAAACCTTGGAGAACCGTTTTAAAGAGTGTGGTGTTGGTTGTATAAATATGGCGTCTCATAAATATTTTACTGCTCAGTTAAATCAATTAAACTCACGTTTTACAGTAGAATGTTCTGCCGTAATGTGGCAGAACAGACCAGATGCTTGGAAATGCATCTCCAGCTGGAAATATTTCCAAACACAGAGGAGACACACCTTCATTACCACGAGCAAACCAAAATCTGGAACCTACAGTACTAGACTGTGCTAGACTGATGGCCAAAGGAAAAGGCACAGCCCCATTTTTCTGATGCCAAAGATTCTAGTTATTTATGCAGTTTGTCCCCCAAATCGTTGGATATGAATGAGCTTAAGCTGTTGAAAGTGGATGGAAATGAAACGGGAAGGATGTTTTGAGTTCCAGTGCAACGTCTGCTGTGCCATTTTTCCACAAATATCTCTCAAGTGAACAAACAAAGCTTTGAAGTTTCCGTAAATCTTCTTTCTGACGGCCTAATCACACAATTATTCGTACACAACAGGTTTCCATTGAGCGCGCTTGCTGCCGGGGCTTCTGATGAGGTCCTCCCAGCAGGTGCCGTCGGCTCCATCCGAGGGATTAGCAGCCTCTGAGAATTACTTGCTTCAACTGCCTCCGAAGCATGGGTCAACTTTTAAGGCAGAAATGCATTACAAGCGTGACGGTCTTCATTCAATCATCCCTTCACTCCGGCAAGCAAACCAGAAACTCTCAAAAAAAACGTGAATGTGAATACAAGACTTCAGAATCTCTCGTCTGGAATGACGCATCAACAATCCGCAGCGTTCCTCGTGCGAAGTCTCAGACTTCCTAGTGTTTCGAGAAGCAGCTCTCGCTTTAGCACTTTTTTTACCATCCCCATTTTGCTTCATTTTCAATATAAAGGGATTAGCCTTTTGTTCTGAAGTTTTAGAAGACGCACACCAAGGCTCATCCAATTAGTAATAGGTGGCTGGGTCCCAATTTAAGACGAAATAAAGGGTCCTCAACTGTTCTGAGTGAAAGTACAAATCACTTTAACCCGGCAAAGAAAAGCTGGTGTGAATACAGAAATGAGGTTGTGGACCTCCGTAATTGGAAACACTGCTATGATCTTTTGCTATTATTTGTTAAAAAGCTGAAGGCGCCGTCACTCCAGCCTCCCTGTCACATCACTACCAGCAGATTAGGCCAATGGCTTGTGGTCACTTTGTCCAATCTAAACCATTCTTTGTTGCTACAAAAGATTCAGAATTCACGAATGCGCCGCAGTCAATGGGCCTTGCTCTCAGCCGAAGAGCTAAAGAAAGCCACTGAATAAGGGTGGTCATCAGTAAAAGGCGGTTAATATGGAGCCCAACAATCTGACCACCGTGAGGCTGAGGGAGCAGCAGAATGTCCAGAATGTAGAACTGGACCAAATAAACTCGTTCGTGATGAAGGACTCACAAAAGAGTCTAAACATCTACTGTATTAAACAAGCAAAGCGATGAAAGAGTGATTTTGAGCGAAGCGTCTGGCTTTAGATCACCAGTGAAGCACAAACTGGCTTTGTTTAGGAACTACTAAGGTGGGGGTCTCGGATTCTAATTTTCTGGGACAACCAGGTGGTCTTCTCCAAGGAGGGCCAGTTGAAAAATGCAGAATTAAATTAAAGTGTGCGGAAAAGTGTGACACATTTTTGTATGAATTCAATTTGCAATATACACACATTTAAGCGCATCTTAGTATATTCATTATTGTAATTAGTGTAATTGGTTAGCGTGTGTTGTGCTGGTCTGAGTGGATCAGACACAGCAGTGCTGCTGGAGTTTTTAAACACCTCTGTGTCTCTACTGGACTGAGAATAGTCCACCAACCAAAAATATCCAGCCAGCAGCGTCCTGTGACCACTGATGAAGGACTAGAGGATGACCAACACAAACTGTGCAGCAGCAGATGAGCTGTCGTCTCTGACTTTACATCTACAAGGTGGACCGACAAGGTAGGATCGTCTAATAGAGTGGACAGTGAGTGGACACAGTGTTTAAAAACTCCAGCAGCACTATTGTGTCTGATCCACTCATACCAGCACAACACACACTAACACACCACCACCACGTCAGTGTTACTGCAGTGCTGAGAATGACCCACCACCTGCTCTGTGAGGGTCCATGGGGGTCCTGACCACTGAAAAACAGGGTAACAGAGTATCAGAGAAACAGATGGACTACAGTCTGTAACTGTAGAACTACAGAGTGCAGCTCTACAGTAAGTGGAGCTGATAAAGTGGACAGTGAGTGTAGAAACGAGGAGGTTAGGATGCAGTGACTGATTGGTGTTGATTGCAGGTTGTAGTTAAAGCATCAATACAGAAATACATATATAAACATGAACCACTGCTCTTTTTCTCCGTCTTTCAGATGTATAGAGCTCTCTACTTTGGTAATTTTGTCAGATGTTTTCTACTTTCTATCCCCAAACAGTCCAACGTGCAGCACTTTCACCTCAAATGTAGATGAACTGGTTTATTTGAGAGCGATACGTCTGTATCTGTCCTGAAAGACCGTCTAATGAGGTTTAATGAAACGTGAAATGATGCTGAATGATGGACGCATGTTCATAATGAAGGCTTGGTCTGAGTGTAGCTCTCACACAATCCATCACAAGTGGACCTTATAAAGAAAAGACCGACTTTTTGCATAAAGGATGTAAAGAGAAATGTAATAAGAAGCTGAGCACTGGCTACGATGGGCTTCCCTTATGAGACAATGCTTACGTTAGAGCAGATAGGCAGTGAGATCTAATGAAACCGTCCACTAATGGCCCTTCAATTTCCTCTTCCATTATATAGACACAGGGTATCACAAAATAAAGATTTAGTTGTTACCAGTGGAAAGGATTATACACTATATTTCCAAATGTTTTCACTCACCCATCCAGATCACTGAATCCAGGTGTTCCAGTCACTTCCATGTCCACAGGTGTATAAAGCCGAGCCCCTAGGCCTGCAGACTGCTTCTACAGACATTAGTGAAAGAATGGGTCGCTCTCAGGAGCTCAGTGAATTCCAGCGTGGTGCCGTGATCGGACGCCACCTGTGCAGCAAGTCCAGTCATGAAATTTCCTCACTACTAAATATTCCACAGTCCACTGTCAGTGGGATTATAACAAAGTGGAAGCGATTGGGAACGACAGCAGCTCAGCCACGAAGTGGTCGGCCACGTAAAATGACAGAGCGGTCAGCGGATGCTGAGGGGCATAGTGCGCAGAGGTCACCGACTTTCTGCAGAGTCAATCACTACAGACCTCCAAACTTCATGTGGCCTTCAGATCAGCTCAAGAACAGCGTAGAGAGCTTCATGGAATGGGTTTCCATGGCCGAGCAGCTGCATCCAAGCCTTACGTCACCAAGCGCAATGCAAAGCGTGGAATGCAGTGGAGTAAAGCGCCGCCACTGGACTCTAGAGCAGTGGAGACGAGTTCTCTGGAGTGACCAATCACGCTTCTCCATCTGGAAATCCGATGGACGAGTCTGGGTTTGGTGGTTGCCAGGAGACGGTACTCGTCTGACTGCATTGTGCCGAGTGTAAAGTTTGGTGGAGGGGGGATCATGGTGTGGGGTTGTTTTTCAGGAGTTGGGCTCGGCCCCTTAGTTCCAGTGAAAGGAACTCTTAAAGCTTCAGCACCAAGAGATTTTGGACAATTTCACGCTCCCAACTTTGTGGGAACAGTTTGGGGACGGCCCCTTCCTGCTCCAACATGACTAGACAAAGCAAGGTCCGTAAAGAGGATGATCCACCACCCAAACAGTACCTGCTCTGTGGGGGTCCTGACTACTGAAGAACAGGGTAGAAGGGGGCTAACAAATTATGCAGAGAAACAGATGGACTACAGAGAATGTACAAGAAAGGAAGGGGATTGGTTGGTGTGTGTGTGTGTGTGTAGGTGTGTGTGTGTAGGTGTGTGTGTGTAGGTGTGTGTGTGTGTGTGGCATATAAAATGGTACATAAGCTACTAACGTATTCATCACTGCTCAGCTACCCACCGCTCACTGCTGTTTAATAAAGGACCACTAAATGACTCGTAATATTACTGTATGATAAATCAATTGCATTTTTAATTGTCCCATGTCTCCGTGGGAAACCTACAACGGCCAATCAGCATGCAGCTGTCCCCTGGAGGCAGATCAACTGGCATTTAAAAATTCAGTAGCAAATGCATATAATAAATCATCGTGCCTGAGACGAAGGAGAATTATAAATCAATCTGCGTCCAGTTACGGAGGAGAGAGGAGGCTGGAAATGGAGCAGGAGGGAATGAAGCTCCTCCTCTGAGGAGATGAGGTGCTTTGATTCTGATGAACTGATTCACTCGCTGCGTGTTTCACAGTAAAGTTTCGTAAACGTCCAAAGCATTTCTTCAGATCTCAGCATGGAAACAGTGATGTAATGGAAATATTTACTAAACTGTGCAGTTTGTGAACATTTATTCAAAAAAACGCCATTTTCTCATAATAATGATAATTCTGTTCTGGTCAGTTTGCATTTAGTTTCAATGAACTGATAAAATAAATACAAATCAATAAAATAAGTAAAAAAAAAGTAATGTACATGTAAACATTTTTTTATTGATTTATTAAAATAATTTCCATTGTTTTGATCAACATATACAGTGTAGAATGAAACACTAAGATAGACTTGAAGGTATTTTGTTTTAATATGTATTTAATATAAAATGTTACATATTTAATCAAATGTTTAGACAGATTAAATATTTATTTAATATTTCTTAATAATATTTTTATTTAATATTTTTAACATTTAATATTATTTAATATTTTATTATAATATTTTTTGGCGCTATAAATGATAAATACTGTACTGTCTGTCTAACCTGTCTTTATTTTTATTTTTTTTGAACAGCTTCCCACTGATCTGATGAAGCTCAACTTTTCTTGTTTTTATTTTTTTAATGAATGAAATCAGTAATAACACAATTCTAAATGGTAGTGAATGTAAAACTACACAGAACTGTCCAAAAGTCTGGGGGTATCTGAGGAAATGACACGTAAAGCTTATGTAGGCCGTGTGTTAAATTGCCTTGTTTAAGTTCACTTATTTACACTCAGATCAATTTGACCTGGATGTTCAAGAGCTCAAACTGTGAGAAATGAAGGTTCTGTGCAGGTCCATTTTTCCTTCATCAACAAACAGTGTAGATGTTCCCTCAAAGGTTCTACAGTGGGTTCTAAGGTCTGATTGTGGAGCTTAAATCAGTTCCTCCAGGTGAAAAGTTGGTATTTGTTCCTTTTTATAACCGAATGTTTTAAAACAGAGCAGTAGAATAGAAGCCTGGAGGCGAGGCGAGGCGGGGTGTGTGGAGTCAGTCCAGCTTAGAACAGATCATTTCAGTGGATTATGGTTCAGTTATGTTCCCTGACTGAAGGTCACTTTTTTATCACTGTAATAATTTCCAAATCTCTCTTGTCAGAAGTCCAGAATTTCCAGTTACCATCCAACACCTAGTTTATCTAAACAATCCTGAGATTAAATGACATCAGATGATGGATGAACTGAAAACAATGCATTCTTGTTCTATTTTATTGATTTTAGGTTTATTTGTATTCATTCTGATGCCTTACTGACAGAACCCTCATTGTTCCAGCCTGTTCTTTTCTCTTTCGTGTGGTTCTGCCATGCCGAAGTGCTTTAACACGCCGCGGAGTTTCTTCTACCATGTAAAGAGTTAAATCTTTCCGCTCTTCTGTGCTACACATATATCTTCTTGCCTCATGTGGATAGATGTTCTTGCTCTAAATTGGGTGGAGTATTAAAGCCTAGATCTACCTTTGCAAATGTATAAATTATTGATAGTCATGGGAGGAGACTCATCCTCTTTCTCCTGACCTTCACTGCGCTAAAATTGGGTTTTAAGGGCCCATATTTTTCCCTTTTTTTGACAAAAGAAGGTCGTCAGAAGCAACGTTTGGTAATTAGTGAAATTCCATGCCCTTGTGAAGGTCATTTCAGCAGTATTGACGAGAGGACTTGCTTAAATTTCTGGTCAGATCTGCTCAGATGGGCTGTTTTGTCCAGTAGATCGAAACATTTTTGCTCTGTCCCAATTTCTTTGATTTGAAATTGATTTTTGACTATTTTCTGTTTAGTTTTATGCAGTAAATTATTGAAAACTTGAGTATTATTATAGAGTTTAAATAAATCTGCATTGCAAAGTGCAAATCAAACATTGCAATATAAATAATACAATATTATATTAATATAATAATATAAATAAATCATTTTTTTGTCTTTTTTTTTAGTGTTTGCAGTCGTCTTTTGTTGTACCATTGCAATTCACTGAGCGTCCCCACACTGTGTTCCCTTTGGGGGCTGCTGAAAAATCAATTCAAGCCAAAATCAGTAAATCTGGAAGTAAAAGTCCAGGCTGAGTGACCGATTGCACCCTTTAATGACCATGTAGAAGATCTCCAGTGCAGTCTAAACCTGTGTGGCAGGGCTTTTGACTCTATATCTGACTATATAACTGTTGACTGCGTATTTGATGAGTTGATTTGGAAAAACGGACAAACTAGACATGGTTGCCAGCTCCTTTTCCGGCTGAGTTTTGAGGCCCAAAATGATTTCTGACATTCCACAAACAACCTGCAAACCAGAAGCTCCCAGAATGTTTTCATCAAACAATGTAAACGTCCAAAGCACTCCAGAAAAACACGGCGGCCCTTGTCACTTTCTGTTTCCACCCTGCTGCGCGTGTTTGATATGTTTGATGAATCTAATCTTTAAATTCTGTTACGTTTCTGACCGCGGTGAATTACGGACCAGCGGGAGATTCTTCTCTGAAAGTCACCTTCATACAGTGCGCCAGCTCCTCTGCTGTGATTCTGCAAATAACTCCTCATAAACAAACATCAGCTCCAGAAAAGTTAGGACGGGGTTTCAAATTCATACAAAAAGCAGGGATTTGTAAATCGAACTTGACCTGTATTGAAATTTTACTTCTTCAGCTTCATGTGAGAAAGACGTTTACATTTACAGCGTTTAGCAGACGCTCTTATCCAGAGCGACTTACAGGAAGAGCTTCGTCTGTCTAGAGAAAGTCTCTCTGCTCGTTACCAGTAGGTTAGAGAGAGAAAGACGGTCCTGAGCTCAGATACTGATAGAAACACAGTCACTGATACAGAGAGAGAAGGAGCAGAGCTGAACACAGAGCAATGGAACACACTACAACACACTACAACACACTACATCACACTACAACACATTACAATACACTACACGTCAATACAATACACTACACTACACTACAATACACTACACTACAACACAATACAATACAATACAATACAATACAATACACTACACTACACTACACTACACTACACTACACTTCAATACAATACACTACAATACACTACACTACAATACACTACACAACGATACACTACAATACACTACACAACGATACACTACAATATGATACACTACACTACAAAACAATACAGTACAATACACTACAATATACTACAAAACACTACACTACAATACAATACACTACAATGCACTACAATACAATACACTGCAGTTTACTACAATACACTACAAAACACTACACTACAATACAGTACAATGCACTACACTACAAGACAATACAATACAGTATTCTACACTATACTATAATGCACTACACTACATACAATACACTACATAAGCGCAGTACAATACATTACAATCAATACTTCCTTCAGTGCTGATTTAAGTGCTGTGTAAAGAGACGGTCTTCAGTCTGAGTTTGAAGACAGTGAGAGGCTCTGCTGTTCGGACAGCCAGTGGGAGTTTGTTCCCCCACCTGGGCTCCAGTACAGAGAACATTCTCCACGCTTGTCTTCCTCGCGCCTTGAAAGATGGCGGGTCAAGCCGAGCTGTACTCGAAGCTCGAAGGGCTCGTGGTTTCAAGATTTCACCATTGCCATCAAGTCGGGAGGGGCTGGTCCATTTCTGGCTTTGTAGGCAGCATTAGGGTTTAAATCTGATGCAGCTACAGGAAGCCAGCGAAGGGAGCGCAGCAGTGGGGTGACGTGGCTGAACTTGGGCAGATTGAAGACGAGCCGAGCTGCCGCGTTCTGGATGAGTCTAGAACCTTTGCTAAGTGCAGTACAGAGTGTAGTACAGTTCCAGACATTTGTATAATCACTGCCAAGGTGGATTAAAGGTTTTTTCTCAGCCCAGTACTTTAGTAAAACACAGTCATTTTTTTCCTTAAAACTGTCACAATTAATAATCTGATAACTGCAGAAAATCTGATTTTCTCAGTAATCTGATCGATAAACTTACATACATTTGGATAATCAGATGTCTGCTTTTAAACCAGCCGAGCAACTCACCGAACAAGACATCGCTTATTCATAACATAAAACTCCAGATCCTGCAAACGTTTTATTTTTTTAAAACATTGCGCCACTTTATCTCAAGCCTTCCTCTGGATCGACCAACCTAACAAACTACAACTCCCAGAACACTCTTCAGCTACGTTTACACAGCAGGTAAAAGGATCCTAAATCTGATTTTCTCACCAAATCCGATTTTTTTGTTTGGCTGTTCACGTTATCTTTTACATGTGATCTGTATGTGACAGTCTGAACAGATCACCTCTTAAACCCACCCGCATGGGCAAAAGAGAAGGGCTTCACGTGGCTCGTCCAGAGCTAAACCCTCATGACACCTAGCGAACACCAGTCGCTCCTGGTTTCGTCTTCGCCAGCATCACCCCCAACGTGTTCGAGTTCGGGCGCGTTATTCGGCCACGGACGCTTCTTTGGTTCTTGTCCTCGGATTCTTCAAACTGTTCTCTGACGCTGCAGCCTCGGGCTCCTCCGTTCGAAACCTCTTCAAACACAGAGCGGCTGCGATGAGGCTCCTCTATTGTTTTGGTACAGAAACATCAGCCTAAATGTTTGAGTATCTGCAGCGTGAAATGATGACGAATGTCGAGTTGGACTGATGTAAAAATCACACGAATTCAGATCTGGCTGTTCAGACGGAGTCTCATTGCCGCAGATCAGACATGTATCGGATATCAATGCCACAAATGGCTTGTTTTGGAATTGACCCACGTCTTTTTTCTGACAACAAGCTTGGATTCCATGTTAATCAGTAAAAAGCCTCTTCTAACTATATCCGTGAGTGTCTGATCAGTTCTATGGCGTTACACTTTACCTGAAGATATAAACATAAATCATCTAGAAGAGGAAGAATATTTAAATCCTTCATTTCATCAAGCATGTTTTTGGTTTCAGTGTCGCTGCCAAAGTGTTCTGCTGGCGACGCTGTTCGCTTATTTCCGGTACCGCCGTCTGTTTTCACACATGCTCAGACTGAGAAATCAGAAAGAAATCCGAGTGAGAGCTCACAGCACTGAGAAACCTGATTACTGAGCTAATATCCAGCCTCTAGATCAGATTTCTAGACCTCACTCCAATCTGAGAAATCAGTGTGCTGCTTACATGAGTATTTAAATGATCAGATAACTGCAGAAATCTGATTATGACCAGGCTATTGAGGACATGTAAACACAAACACACTCAGTGTGTTATTATTAAGAACATACACATTCTCTGCCATTGAAATGGATATTAAAATCTGCCTAAATGACTCATTTTTGCTAAGTAGATACTGTACTAGTAAGTATTAGTAATAGTAATCAACGCATATACTTTCAGCAAAGTCTTAAATTCTAAAAGGTGATTTACTGGAAGTAGCCTTAGGTTAAGTGTCCCTCATCTAGGCTGTGAGTTCCGGTCAATTGTGCAGCAGAACTAGAGCAGACTGAAAGCTATTATGACGACCCGGAGACAAATTTGAGTGATTAGCTGACTTGCACCATTTCTCAATCACTCCACCATGGTTTTTTTTTTTTTTTGCTAAGTCAATACCTCATTAGCCACACCAGGTGTGGCCAAAAGTTGGAAGCCCTGTGGTTCATCACGAAGTGTAGAGACGATCGCGGCGAGATCAGGTTTATAGAGGTTGAACAGACGAGTGAGTTTGAGGGGGAAATGTTTCATCACGTCACGCGCTGCGGCTTTGTCTCATTCATTAACGTCTAGGTCAGGTGAGGCAACCCGGAATCAATCATTCCCTCTTCTAATCCTGTGTTCCTTATCTGTGATGGATGGATTTTGTCCCCCAAATGCTTCTAAATACATTACCGGCCCTAATCACTAAAAGACTCCTGCTTCCTCCGCTTATTAGTCGGAGAAAGGACAGCCGCGATGTCCAATTCTGTTTCCGAGCAGGAGGAATGATATTAGAAACTGCTGAAACAAATTCAATCGCGACCTTCCCAGAATCAGTGCATTGGGGTACTGAAGATTTGAGGCCTGCCCCACCCAATAAACTCAATCCAAAAATGTGGTTCTGATCAGATTTAACCTCCCCAAACACCAGATACATGCCCGGTTATCTTCCTTGTTCTCTATTGTAAATAATTTCTAATATCTCATTTTCGTTTGCTAAAGTAATTCCGCCTAAGCTCATTGTAGAGGGCTGCAGTTTAATTTTCATCTGAGACTAGACAGGAATAATAATAGATTGGCAGTGGCTGATGAATCATCGGGGCTTGAGGTGGATTAACCCGGTGTTTCCGCGGTGTATGAGGTATTTACTCAGAAGACAACAAGAGAAATCCCTGTGTGGAGATCTCATTAGGATTCCTCGGGTTATTTGAGGGGTTATGACAGCAGGTGTCTGTAGTGCATGTTCGTTTTTCCGAGAGCACGAACAGGTGCGCTGCTTTATGAGACTTCCACTGACATTCCTCATTACTTGTGGTTTTAAGCTTCAGTCAACAAAGAGGACAGGACAAAAGCACAGCATAACAGTAGGCCTTCGAGGACTTCGGAGAACATCTAATGATTTCTGATAATTAACTGAATCACCCTGCTTGTTGCATTGCAAGTGTTGTAGTAATACTCTTATTTCAGAGTTTCAAAACAAAAGGGTCAAATTCTGGAAACACCCAACAGAAAACTGCCCAGTCTTGCTTTCTTTCTGGTATCTAGGCAGATGTAGCAAAGCTGTTCTCCCATTGGTCAGGGCTTCAGGAGCTGGACTGAAGGCCTTATACATTAGATTAACTACCAATGAAATTGGAAACAGCAGAGGACTCAACCAATCGTGCGCGGATTTAAAGTGAAGGCAATTTTAGTGAGACAGATATTCACTCTAGACCTTCTGGAGGTTTGAGATCATTAAAAAATAAAAAATAAAAAAGCAAGCAAGTTGTTCAAGAGGCCGTCATGGGCTGGAGGTTAGGGAACCAGCCTTGCAAAAGGAAGGTCGTCAGTTTGATCCCATGAGCTGAAAGTACGTGACTGAAGTGCACTTGAGCAAGACACCTAACCCCCGATTGCTCCCCGGGCGCTGCGGATAGGGCTGCCCAACGCTCTGGGCAAGTGTGCTCACTGTTCATTAGTGTGTATGTGGTGTTTCACTGCACAGATGGGTTAAATTGTTGTTGTTGTTATTATTATTATTATTATTGTTATTATTATTATTATTATTATTATTATTATTATTATTTATTTTTGTATGTATTGAGTTTAACCATAAATGGCCCAAACTAAAGGCTGAACTCTACACACTCAGAATAAAACTAAACTGTCACTGCGTTAGTAAAAGGAACGTCTTCAGGGAAAAAACACTGAAATTTCGTCCAAATTTTTGTCCAATTGCCGAATTGTAATGTCATTGGAATCAGAACCGACAACAAAACTTTAATTTCCTCTAAATGTCACATATACAGATGATTCTACTGAACTGGTTTAGAGTCAGAGCTGAAACATATTCGGGACTTTTAATTGATCTTGATTTTTTTTCTGTACCTTGTGTTTATAAACTAATGATTGACGTTCCTTCCAGATTAATGATAAAACTGCCAAATGTGTCAGTTGTGACTGTTTCACTGACAATTTTAGCTCATTTTGAGCTCAAAAACACAGCAAACGTAGCTTTGAACAGCCGTTCACACAGAAAATCACCATATATTGAAATACAAACATACTGACTTTCAGACTTTGGGACACATTAACTCCAAAACAATGGGATCCAGCTGCTCACCATGTGGCCATGAGGGACAGGGATGCAGCCTCACTTCCTGATGTAAACTGCAGGGTCATCGCTAAAATAGGACACCCCACCCCCCACCCCACCCACAGACTGAAACTCTGTGTTTCAGTACTGACAAGAAAAGATTGATTTTTTTTTTTTTATATATAAAAAAATTAAACTCATTATAAATGTAAATCTTTCAGCCTCACTTAAAAAGAAAATGTAAATATTATTTTCACAATTGTAATTTTAGGGTTTCGGACAGACATAATACAATATTCCATATAAATGCTAAATCTGTATGTATTTACTTTGTTACTATGTCTATTAATGTCTTGCCTTAAATAGAACAATCCTGCTATTTCAGATCTGAATCCTTAACCCTCTACTTAAACATAATCAATTGTTTTAATGTGTTGTTGTTACTTTGCATAAATAATGGAAATTTAAAAAAAAAAAAATCTAAAAGTTTAATGTGCTACTTCATAAATTGTTGCCAATCGTACCATAGCATCATAAAATCTCAAAATAAAAGCACCATAAAATTAGATTTTTCTATAAAACATCATTTTATTATTTTATTGAAAAACAGAACAAAACATCCAACTTATAGTGAAATGTATGACCAAATATTTACAAATATTGGAAATTAATGCAATTTAATTTACAAATTAATACAATTGGTATATGATACGTATGGTAATAACAACATCATAACTAAAAATCGTGGTCATGAGATGTCATTAAGTATTTGTCCTTTCAAAGTAAAAGACCTTTTTTACCCAATTAAATAGCTTTTTAGTAAAATTAAGATAAATGTATTGTGGCCATATGGCAACACTGTGCAGTAGAGGGTTAACTGGGTTACTTTTCTACTGTGGGAGTGGTTTGAATAATTCAGTAGATGTTCCATATAAAATAACTCCAAAAAAACTATGAGCTTATTAAAATTACCCTGTGCATTGTTGCAAAGTGAGTTTACATTTATCCTTTCATTCATCTACAGTGGGAATCAGAAATAAGTGTTGGTTATCTGGTAAACGTCCAAATGTAAAGAATTTTGGTAACTAAAAAAAAAATAAAAGGCTAAATGTGAGTCTCATAAAACACTTTATAAACAACGTACAGCTGCTGTTACATCGAGCAGCACTTTAGTTTTTGTTCATCTAAATGCAGATTTCTATTAGGGAGGCATTCAGTGCAAAGCTTCTTAATGTCGGAGGTGAAGGTTAATCACAGCCACTCAGACGGGAGAAAGTTGTGAAGCTTAAAGAGAGTCAATATCAGATTTATTAAGTGTTCTTTCAGGAAATCTGTGAAGGGTTCAGTAAATTCACTCTGACACTCATATCAGAGTTCAGTTTCTCATTAGACTGAATGAATAACAGACTCTAAATGTAGGTATTGTGATATAAACCGAGTCCGTTCTACAGTTTCTCATTAGACTGAATGAATAACAGACTCTAAATGTAGGTATTGTGATATAAACCGAGTCCGTTCTACAGTTTCTCATTAGGCTGAATGAATAACCGGCTCTAAATGTAGGTATTGTGATATAAACCGAGTCTGTTCTACAGTTTCTCATTAGACTGAATGAATAACTGACTCTAAATGTAGGTATTGTGATATAAACCGAGTCCGTTCTACAGTTTCTGATTAGACTGAATGAATAACCGACTCTAAATGTAGGTATTGTGATATAAACCGAGTCCGTTCTACAGTTTCTCATTAGACTGAATGAATAACCGACTCTAAATGTAGGTATTGTGATATAAACCGAGTCCGTTCTACAGTTTCTCATTAGACTGAATGAATAACCGACTCTAAATGTAGGTATTGTGATATAAACCGAGTCCGTTCTACAGTTTCTCATTAGGCTGAATGAATAACCGGCTCTAAATGTAGGTATTGTGATATAAACCGAGTCCGTTCTACAGTTTCTCATTAGACTGAATGAATAACCGACTCTAAATGTAGGTATTGTGATATAAACCGAGTCCGTTCTACAGTTTCTCATTAGACTGAATGAATAACCAGCTCTAAATGTAGGTATTGTGATATAAACCGAGTCCGTTCTACAGTTTCTCATTAGGCTGAATGAATAACCGACTCTAAATATAGGTATTGTGATATAAACCGAGTCCGTTCTACAGTTTCTCATTAGACTGAATGAATAACCGACTCTAATTGTAGGTATTGTGATATAAACCGAGTCCGTTCTACAGTTTCTCATTAGGCTGAATGAATAACCGACTCTAAATGTAGGTATTGTGATATAAACCGAGTCCGTTCTACAGTTTCTCATTAGGCTGAATGAATAACCGACTCTAAATGTAGGTATTGTGATATAAACCGAGTCTGTTCTACAGTTTCTCATTAGGCTGAATGAATAACCGACTCTAAATGTAGGTATTGTGATATAAACCGAGTCCGTTCTACAGTTTCTCATTAGGCTGAATGAATAACCGACTCTAAATGTAGGTATTGTGATATAAACCGAGTCTGTTCTACAGTTTCTCATTAGACTGAATGAATAACCGACTCTAAATGTAGGTATTGTGATATAAACCGAGTCCGTTCTACAGTTTCTCATTAGACTGAATGAATAACCGACTCTAAATGTAGGTATTGTGATATAAACCGAGTCCGTTCTACAGTTTCTCATTAGACTGAATGAATAACCGACTCTAAATGTAGGTATTGTGATATAAACCGAGTCCGTTCTACAGTTTCTCATTAGACTGAATGAATAACCGACTCTAAATGTAGATATTGTGATATAAACCGAGTCCGTTCTACAGTTTCTCATTAGACTGAATGAATAACCGGCTCTAAATGTAGATATCGTGATATAAACCGAGTCCGTTCTACAGTTTCTCATTAGACTGAATGAATAACCGACTCTAAATGTAGGTATTGTGATATAAACCGAGTCCGTTCTACAGTTTCTCATTAGACTGAATGAATAACTGGCTCTGAATGTAGGTATTGTGATATAAACCGAGTCCGTTCTACAGTTTCTCATTAGACTGAATGAATAACCGACTCTAAATGTAGATATTGTGATATAAACCGAGTCCGTTCTACAGTTTCTCATTAGACTGAATGAATAACTGGCTCTGAATGTAGATATTGTGATATAAACCGAGTCCGTTCTACAGTTTCTCATTAGACTGAATGAATAACCGACTCTAAATGTAGATATTGTGATATAAACCGAGTCTGTTCTACAGTTTCTCATTAGACTGAATGAATAACTGACTCTAAATGTAGGTATTGTGATATAAACCGAGTCCGTTCTACAGTTTCTGATTAGACTGAATGAATAACCGACTCTAAATGTAGGTATTGTGATATAAACCGAGTCCGTTCTACAGTTTCTCATTAGACTGAATGAATAACCGACTCTAAATGTAGGTATTGTGATATAAACCGAGTCCGTTCTACAGTTTCTCATTAGACTGAATGAATAACCGACTCTAAATGTAGGTATTGTGATATAAACCGAGTCCGTTCTACAGTTTCTCATTAGACTGAATGAATAACCGACTCTAAATGTAGATATTGTGATATAAACCGAGTCCGTTCTACAGTTTCTCATTAGACTGAATGAATAACCGGCTCTAAATGTAGATATTGTGATATAAACCGAGTCCGTTCTACAGTTTCTCATTAGACTGAATGAATAACCGACTCTAAATGTAGGTATTGTGATATAAACCGAGTCCGTTCTACAGTTTCTCATTAGACTGAATGAATAACCGACTCTAAATGTAGGTATTGTGATATAAACCGAGTCTGTTCTCCAGTTTCTCATTAGACTGAATGAATAACCGACTCTAAATGTAGGTATTGTGATATAAACCGAGTCCGTTCTACAGTTTCTCATTAGGCTGAATGAATAACCGACTCTAAATGTAGGTATTGTGATATAAACCGAGACCGTTCTACAGTTTCTCATTAGACTGAATGAATAACCGACTCTAAATGTAGGTATTGTGATATAAACCGAGTCTGTTCTACAGTTTCTCATTAGACTGAATGAATAACTGGCTCTGAATGTAGGTATTGTGATATAAACCGAGTCCGTTCTACAGTTTCTCATTAGACTGAATGAATAACCGACTCTAAATGTAGATATTGTGATATAAACCGAGTCCGTTCTACAGTTTCTCATTAGACTGAATGAATAACTGGCTCTGAATGTAGGTATTGTGATATAAACCGAGTCCGTTCTACAGTTTCTCATTAGACTGAATGAATAACCGACTCTAAATGTAGGTATTGTGATATAAACCGAGTCTGTTCTACATCTTTTCTACGAAAAACAAGTTAATTCAATTAAAGTTCACTCATTTATACTTTAGTTTTTAAAAAAGAAAACACTGACTTTCTGTAACAATGAAGAAATACATTTGTAAATAAGAAATTGAAGTGTATATTTACTAGAAATAAAAAAGAAAAGACATATATTGTCTAAAAAGGTATTAATAAATTAAATATTTGAATAATTAATGGACATATTAATGAACTGTTTGATTGATTCATTGATTAATTACATAAAGTTTAACTAAAGTCAGTTTGATATACTGTTTGAATGAATAAATCAATATGAATTTATCTCACATCCCTTTAATAATTAATTATTTCGATTTTAAAAACATTTCTGGATTTCATGAAACAAAGAGTCATGTGTGAAAATGAATTAATGAATGAATGAAAATGGAAAAAAAAATATTGTTTAGTTAATTTTAACCAGCGTGAAGGCAGATATATCATCTGAATGGTAAACAAACAAACAAACAAACAAAGATGTGTTTCTTGCCTGTGTGTGGTTAAGATGTCCATTTGAATTTGCTGACCTCTTTTTCAAAGACCTTTGGTCAGATCTCGGCTCTCTGAATGTCAGTTTGTGCGTTATGACCACAGGGTGAGTTTACTTGTGTTCTGAGAAAGTGTTTAGCGACTCTGTGTAGGTCTTTACCATCTGGAATGATGTTTATGTGTAATCAGCAGGAGTGGTGGGGTCAGCTTTCTCAGAAACAATGTACATTATGATGCAGTTGGTCGCAGTGGTCATTCTAATGAGCCTGCACTGCTGTGACCTGCTGTCGTTACTGTTTTTAACCCTCAAATCATTAGAGTGTCATTTGCTTATCTCACCTTCATGGCTGAGGAAGGACAGATGAGTATAGATGGGGGCGTGTGATCTGAAAGACTGACCGTTTCCCATGACGGATAATTAAGCTGACCATAAATTGACCTGCTCATGCCTTTATGCTGAACTGCTGATACACATCCCAATTCCTCATTTGGTCGAAAGAGTAATGTAGAGTATGAATAATAAAGTGCAAAGGCTCGAGGAAGAACCCTAAAATCAGTATAGAGTAATTACATAAGCAGAACCTTCAAAAAGGTTCTTCACGCTCATAAACAAGAAACCGAGATTGATTCCTCTGTGGTGTTACTCAGAGAGCACTTTATGGAATATGGCAAGGCTTGTCAGCTTCATTTTACAGCAATACGAATGTTTGTAGGTTTATTTATTTATTTATTTGTGAGGGTGTATTACTGCCATCTCACTCGTAAAAATGAAGAGCCAAAAAGGGTGCAAGCATTTTAAGGTTGAAATAAATAGAAGATATTAACATGTAGCCTGTCACGGGCTCTAAATGTAGGTATTGTGATATAAACCCAGTCTGTTCTACAGTTTCTCATTAGGCTGAATGAATAACCGACTCTAAATGTAGGTATTGTGATATAAACCGAGTCTGTTCTACAGTTTCTCATTAGACTGAATGAATAACCGGCTCTAAATGTAGGTATTGTGATATAAACCGAGTCCGTTCTACAGTTTCTCGTTAGACTGAATGAATAACCGGCTCTAAATGTAGGTATTGTGATATAAACCGAGTCTGTTCTACAGTTTCTCATTAGGCTGAATGAATAACCGACTCTAAATGTAGGTATTGTGATATAAACCGAGTCTGTTCTACAGTTTCTCATTAGACTGAATGAATAACCGGCTCTAAATGTAGGTATTGTGATATAAACCGAGTCCGTTCTACAGTTTCTCGTTAGACTGAATGAATAACCGGCTGTAAATGTAGGTATTGTGATATAAACCGAGTCTGTTCTACAGTTTCTCATTAGACTGAATGTATAACCGACTCTAAATGTAGGTATTGTGATATAAACCGAGTCCGTTCTACAGTTTCTCATTAGGCTGAATGAATAACCGGCTCTAAATGTAGGTATTGTGATATAAACCGAGTCTGTTCTACAGTTTCTCATTAGGCTGAATGAATAACCGACTCTAAATGTAGGTATTGTGATATAAACCGAGTCCGTTCTACAGTTTCTCATTAGACTGAATGAATAACCGACTCTAAATGTAGGTATTGTGATATAAACCGAGTCCGTTCTACAGTTTCTCATTAGGCTGAATGAATAACCGACTCTAAATGTAGGTATTGTGATATAAACCGAGTCCGTTCTACAGTTTCTCATTAGGCTGAATGAATAACCGACTCTAAATGTAGGTATTGTGATATAAACCGAGTCCGTTCTACAGTTTCTCATTAGGCTGAATGAATAACCGACTCTAAATGTAGGTATTGTGATATAAACCGAGTCTTTTCTACAGTTTCTCATTAGACTGAATGAATAACCGACTCTAAATGTAGGTATTGTGATATAAACCGAGTCCGTTCTACAGTTTCTCATTAGACTGAATGAATAACCGACTCTAAATGTAGGTATTGTGATATAAACCGAGTCCGTTCTACAGTTTCTCATTAGGCTGAATGAATAACCGACTCTAAATGTAGGTATTGTGATATAAACCGAGTCCGTTCTACAGTTTCTCATTAGACTGAATGAATAACCGACTCTAAATGTAGGTATTGTGATATAAACCGAGTCCGTTCTACAGTTTCTCATTAGACTGAATGAATAACCGGCTCTAAATGTAGGTATTGTGATATAAACCGAGTCCGTTCTACAGTTTCTCATTAGACTGAATGAATAACCGACTCTAAATGTAGGTATTGTGATATAAACCGAGTCCGTTCTACAGTTTCTCGTTAGGCTGAATGAATAACCGACTCTAAATGTAGGTATTGTGATATAAACCGAGTCTGTTCTACAGTTTCTCATTAGACTGAATGAATAACCGACTCTAAATGTAGGTATTGTGATATAAACCGAGTCCGTTCTACAGTTTCTCATTAGGCTGAATGAATAACCGGCTCTAAATGTAGGTATTGTGATATAAACCGAGTCCGTTCTACAGTTTCTCATTAGGCTGAATGAATAACCGACTCTAAATGTAGGTATTGTGATATAAACCGAGTCCGTTCTACAGTTTCTCGTTAGGCTGAATGAATAACTGGCTCTAATTTTTTTTCTCATTAGGTTTAATTTAATTAATTTTAATATTCATTTCTACCATTGTTCTGTAAAGCTTGTTCATTCTCTCAACAGTATATGTGAAATAACATGGGCACCACTGTGGTCTATCAGCCTGAATGCAAATGTGCTGTAAACCTAAAAAATATTGTTTTTCTGTCATTTCCTTTTTTCCCCTCTTTTTCATATACACTGCTTTAAAGTCCTTGCTAGATTATCTGCTGCTTCTGCGCCAATTGTCATTTTTTATAAATATCGTTTTTATAAGACCAAAAGGTATAAAACTTTGAGTAATTGTAATATTTGTAGGGACCATCTTTCCTTGCTGTGCATAGAGTTGAGTGTCTTTAATGTGGTATTTACTGTATCTGTATTGCTACGGTTTTATAATTTTATATTTGGCATATATTATATATTCATATTTGGCATGTTTTCCTCTGAATATCTATAAATTAATTAAGTTACCATTAAGACAAGCTTTAAAGCTTTGTCTTAAACTAGAGTAAACATTGCATACTTTATAATATTACATACTGTACATGTTTCTCATTTACACTGATATTTTTAAACCAAGCATTCATTTTAGAGGCTGCCTGTAAAGCATTGATGGAGTTGCTCTTGCAGTGAGAATCTTTCTATGACTAAATTAAAATACCCAGAACTGCAGCCTATGAGCCTGGAAATCTGGTTATACCTCACACCAGGCCACAGATCGAGTGCAGCCTCTCCACCAAGGCCAAAAGCTCCCTGACACTGTGAATCCCATATTTTGGAGTTTTATACATTCCAGCGCACACTAAACGTTGCCACTTTCATTTCTGTCGCAAGCAAAGTACAGCACAATAAGTAAAAATGACTATGAAGCTAAAACGCACATTTATGAAAGTTAGAAATGAAACACGTAAAATACTGTAGCGTTCTATGGTTAAATATACAATGGTCAGTTCTGGCAACGCAAGCTGATTGGTTGAGAGGCGCTCTAACTGCTGTTATTTCACCATAACATCACAAACACCATATCACTCCGCTGAGACACTGTTGCTAAGCAACGACTCTGACAGCTGTAGGAGACGCTTGAGCCGTTTGAATGTTTTTACTTCTTACTTTGCCACAAACAGAAAACGGACGCTGTTAAGTTCACATCTGACCGACAGCCGATTTGGTCCGACTCTGAAGACGAGACGACACTAAATTCCCAAACTGTCGTCTCCACTGAGCAGCTTTTCAGTCGGCAGCTGTGACAGAAGAGCAGCTGAACAACCTGGAATCAGCCAGAAATGAACCCAACACCATTCGCCAAACTAAACGGGCTGTAAGAAGCTTTACAGACTGGCTGGAACAGAACAACATTAATACTGATCTGGACAAACTGACCAAACTGAGCTGAACCTGATATTGGGTCAGTTTTACGGCTCAGTCTGATTTGGTCCGACTCTGAAGATCAGACACGTCTGGCGAATGGTGTTGGGTTCATTTCTGGCTGATTCCAGGTTGTTCAGCTGAACTTCTGTCACAGCTGCCGACAAACTGGCAGCTGTGCAGCGAGTGGGCTGGGGCTTCTGACGCAGCAACAAGCTACTTGTTAAAGACCCCTCATTCATTGAAATAATTTGAGTTAAAAGAACAATAACAGTTATACTGCAAAAAATATCATATGAAATATATCAATATATCAATTATTGCTCAATATGAGAATGTACAGAGATTTCAAAGAAGAGGCCTTTGTTTCTACTGTGGGAGATGCTCTTTTGTTCAAAACAAATGAAAAATGTTGTTGATAAACATAGCTTAGAAGTGCAGAAAAATTTTTAATATGAAATAATAAATTAATTTCCTCGACAAAGAATAGCATAAAACATTTAAATAAGCTCTCAGTAGCAGTAACACTAACCAATCAGCTCTCAGTAGCAGTAACACTAACCAATCAGCTCTCAGTAGCAGTAACGCTAACCAATCAGCTCTCAGTAGCAGTGACGCTAACCAATCAGCTCTCAGTAGCAGTGACGCTAACCAATCAGCTCTCAGTAGCAGTGACGCTAACCAATCAGCTCTCAGTAGCAGTGACGCTAACCAATCAGCTCTCAGTAGCAGTGACGCTAACCAATCAGCTCTCAGTAGCAGTGACGCTAACCAATCAGCTCTCAGTAGCAGTGACGCTAACCAATCAGCTCTCAGTAGCAGTGACGCTAACCAATCAGCTCTCAGTAGCAGTGACGCTAACCAATCAGCTCTCAGTAGCAGTGACGCTAACCAATCAGCTCTCAGTAGCAGTGACGCTAACCAATCAGCTCTCAGTAGCAGTGACGCTAACCAATCAGCTCTCAGTAGCAGTGACGCTAACCAATCAGCTCTCAGTAGCAGTGACGCTAACCAATCAGCTCTCAGTAGCAGTGACGCTAACCAATCAGCTCTCAGTAGCAGTGACGCTAACCAATCAGCTCTCAGTAGCAGTGACGCTAACCAATCAGCTCTCAGTAGCAGTGACGCTAACCAATCAGCTCTCAGTAGCAGTGACGCTAACCAATCAGCTCTCAGTAGCAGTGACGCTAACCAATCAGCTCTCAGTAGCAGTGACGCTAACCAATCAGCTCTCAGTAGCAGTGACGCTAACCAATCAGCTCTCAGTAGCAGTGACGCTAACCAATCAGCTCTCAGTAGCAGTGACGCTAACCAATCAGCTCTCAGTAGCAGTGACGCTAACCAATCAGCTCTCAGTAGCAGTGACGCTAACCAATCAGCTCTCAGTAGCAGTGACGCTAACCAATCAGCTCTCAGTAGCAGTGACGCTAACCAATCAGCTCTCAGTAGCAGTGACGCTAACCAATCAGCTCTCAGTAGCAGTGACGCTAACCAATCAGCTCTCAGTAGCAGTGACGCTAACCAATCAGCTCTCAGTAGCAGTGACGCTAACCAATCAGCTCTCAGTAGCAGTAATCTTGGTGTCCTGCTGCCCGAAACCCGTTTGCTGTAGTAAAAAGGTGAGTTTTCAGTGAAATCCATCCTTCTGCTTTCCACATTTAAAGGAAAGTTCTGGCTCAGAACAATTAGAAATTCAATTAGAAATTACTTTAACTTTTGATTTGTAGCCGTTCCGCTTCATTTACTGTAGAGGACTCACTCACAGGCGCCCCCTGCTGTTTTGCAGCCATGTCATTGATATAACAGGGGGGATAGGAAGAGGCCAGGCTCCTCGTAAACTGGCTGTGGTAGGAGAAAGGTGGTTGCTACACCACTGTATAGTGGAAAAAGCACAGCCACCCCATTCTGATATGGGCTCTTGCGCGAAACCCGTAAGAGGTATGAATTCGGACCATCGAATACGAGAAATGGAAGCCAACTTAATAACGTTAATGTTCTCACATTCACATGATGAGGAATATTAGATACGTTGACTGGAATTAAGACGATTTCAATCACGGGGAGATTTTTTTCCTGCAGTGTAGCAGAAACAGCACAGGTGTCGTGTGAGAAATGGAGTCTGTGGTGATTCCGGAGCGGAATTGTTTGAACAGCTCATCCTGGGCTTGCTCTTTTGTTGTTTTCTCGTTTTGCCATCAACCTCGTTTGCGCTTGTCAAACAACTCAAGGGGCTCAAAGTGCTCAGCAAATCCCTAATGAGCAAAAAGAGCGGTAGGGAAAACAGGCAGACTGGAGGGAGAGAAAAATAATGCATCGGTTGGAGAGGATAAAGCGGCGAAGGCGGTTGAGCGAGGGGATTAGAGCGTCTCGTTTCACCGCAGGAATCTGACAACGTTGTCAGCAAAAGTCCTCCACTGAAACTTGGGGGTCGCGTAGAAAGAAAGAGAAAAGCTCTCATGGAATGAAGTTTTTCATTAATTCTTTTCTCGTTCATTTTTTTCTTCATCTTCTCCCAGTACAGAGCGGTTAACCTGCTGCCTCCTGCTCGTGTCTGTCTAATTGGGTCTTCATCACTCTCAGCAGGGCGCCGCGGTCCTAATTACAACAGCTGGGGCTGCGGAGGGGAGGATGATGGGAAATGTACCTGAGAGTCTCCTGAGAGGAAGTTTTATGTACATGAATTGGGTTATAGCCCTAAAAAAAGTCTCTCCGACATGGTGAGCACATTTTTATTTCATTATTTATTTTAGAATCAGACGAATCTGTTTTACCTCTTTTCACAGCAGCCACCAGCACCGTGTATATCCCTCAGTTGTTTATGGGATGTAGTATTTGGAGGGACTCGGAGTAGAGCCGCTGCTTCTCCATGTCCAGAGGAGCCAGCTGAGGTGGTTCGGGCTTCTGGTTAGGATGCCTCCTGGACGCCTCCCTCGGGAGGTGTCACAGGCAAGTCCACCGGGGAGGAGACCCCGGGGAAGACCCAGGACATGCTGGCATGACTATATTGCCCAGCTGGCCTGGGAGCACCTCGGAATCCCTCCCAGGGAGTGGAAGTGGCTGGGGAAAGGGAGGTCTGGGCCTCATTGCTTAGGATGCTGCCTCCGCGACCCGAACCCCGGAGAAGCGGAAGATGATGGATGGATGGATGGATGGATGGATGGATGGATGGATGGATGGATGGATGGATGGATGGATGGATGGATGGATGATTTACAAGACCAGGCCTGGATTTATCTCCAGTAGGCGAGCAAACGAGTGACCAGTTCTATAAGTGTGGTTATTGGTTGAGTTTAAATGCCGTGTGTTTACAGTCTAATTCGCTCAGGATTGTGTTATATGAAGAAAACCGTAGGTGTCTGTTTTATCTCGGCGCGGCCGGCTTTGTGGAGGGGTGTGAATAGTTTTTCACATTGGGGCGGGGTTCTCACTCCTCCTCTTTCACCCCTCAGCCAGATTTACACTGTCAGGATTGCTCACAGTGGTGGTGATGGGAACCAGACGTCCACCTCTAAAACCTCCCTCACAGAATGTTCCCATATCAAATGGTTGTGAATTCACTTGTTTTATCATTAAGGTTTTGGGTCAAAAACATGTTTTTTAAGCTCATTCATGGTGGAGGGAGACATGCAGGGTGCTGTGCGGCAAAATAGTCCCCAAAGAAAACTCATTATTTCAGATTTTCCACTATTTTCCACCATCGACATTCCATATAAGCTCAGAAGACTCGTGTAGGTTCTCTGGTGGTTCTGGATGGTAAATAAAGTGTCTATATCTGTGTTGTAGTCATGGCGATGTCTGGTTCCCATCACCACCACTGTAAAGTCAGAGTTACAGGGGACAAATATTATAATTAATTCAATTATATTAAATTATTCAATTAATTAAAAAAAGAAATGTGATGCAAATGAAAATGTGAATGTCATTCCAAGCATTCCAAGAAAGTATTATGAGTGTAAGTGTTACAACTTCCCTCATTGGTGGAGTTAATTGCTCTGAGGGGCTCGTTCATATGCAAATATTTGGCACACCTTGTCCAAATCAATGTGTTGTTGATTTTCTAAGTGTAAATTAGTGAAAACACCCTCTACAGAGATCACACTTCTGCACATTTTAATATACAGTTACTGTTCACTTGCTGAGTTTAACACACTGGAGAAAGGTGAAAACGTAAAATGTGGCCTCTGCAAAAGTTTCAGCACATTTAATGTCAGGTACCTGCGTTTCCAGTACGTTAAACACAGCAAATAAGTAGGAATTGTGTGGAAAAGGTTTCTCAGCTAGAAAATCAGCAGAACATAGCTTGGAGGTCTATTTTTATCATGCCTGCTTTTCCTTATTGCTGCTATCTGAAGAAAACCTTGTATGTCCATTTTTGTCGTTTTTGAGTTTTTGACATAATTTCACAATTCCTGCTGTCGTTTAGATAGTGTGAAAATTTCATGAAGAATGGACCAAGAGAAATGGCCCAAAATGACTTGGAAAAAATTCTGGTTCCATTGACTTGCATTAAAAGTAAGGTAGGTTTTTTCCTTCTCCTGTAAAGTTACCATTTTTGTAGATGCAAGGTTTTGTTCCAGCAGCATGACACACATTTTTCTTTGTTGAAATGCTCTGAAATAATCCAAACGCAGTTCAATATAGAACATTTGTGTTCTATTTCCGTTGGGTTTACTAGCGCCATGCACACTTCGTCTTGCTTATTGCTCGTGTTCTCAAACTTAACACCACAATCTCAACAGCATGAAAGCTAACAGAGCATTCCGATTTCTCCAACAACCACCTCGCCGAGGTCTAGACTGGAGCTGTTTCTGCTGTCTGTAAGTCAAAGCCGTGATACTCACTAACACAGATTGCTCAATAATTTCTAATGCTAGA
>NC_051235.1:31701695-31719195 GCF_015220715.1 Pygocentrus nattereri
TGAAAAGAAAAACAACAAACAAAAAGAATGTGAAACTCTTCACATGAGCCTGAGTAATAAAACACACAAACACTTCTCACAGATTGGTACCTGGTGCGACAAATTAGCTACAACCTGACTGTTATCTGACAAATACGTGATAAATGTAGTCAATTAATTCATCCCAAAATGCCTCCTTTTGTTGTAATAATGCAGGTACGCAATAGGGTTCATGACAGAAAACAGCGCACTCAGAAAATAATCATACTATCCGATCTCCTGCCTCTCCATTCGAACAGTGTGAAGTGTAAGTGGCTGTGTATCCACTTATCTGGTGACAAAAACTCCCCCGGTGCAATTAGTTTGAGACATAATCATAGAGGGAATAAAAAGTGTAGCAGATGAGTAATTTAATTTTGACTCCCTCTTTTTTTCGCTCGCTCGCTCCGAAAGTGAAGGGAAATAATGGGAAAAGCCAGCATGCAGCCTGAGAGGGAGCTGAGCTCATCATCCCAGCAAGAAACACATACAGTTCACAATTAGCTTTCCTTTTAGCTTCAGGAGAGCTGGACTAAAACAAAGCCTCCTACCTCTTCAGATACAAGCACTTACAGCACCACCCAGGTCTCCACCAGCTGTTGCTGTGAAGCTACTGTCAAGCTTGCTCATGGCAAACGGCGCCATCCTAATGAGCATTTGGTTGCTGAATCCACATTGAGATCATATACAGTACTGTTCCAAAAGCAGAGACTACCCTTTTGTTTGCAAAACTGGAGAACATTGGACTCCTAGCAATCATCTGGAAGAACTGGTCGACCCCAAAACTGCCCCCATCTGATAAACAGCACTGAAAGCTTTGATCTCTAAGAGAGAGGAGAAGATCAAGCTGCTTCAGATCTGAGCAGGACATGTCAACTGTTTAATGTACTTTTCTAGACAACTGTATTTTGCTTTGTTATGGTTAAAAATATAGTTTTAAAGAGTTAGTTTTTGGATATGAGCAAATGAAAAGACGTAAAATTTCAGGGTAATGAGAAACTGTAGAACGGACTCGGTTTATATCACAATACCTACATTTAGAGTCGGTTATTCATTCAGTCTAATGAGAAACTGTAGAACGGACTCGGTTTATATCACAATACCTACATTTAGAGTCGGTTATTCATTCAGCCTAATGAGAAACTGTAGAACGGACTCAGTTTATATCACAATACCTACATTTAGAGTCGGTTATTCATTCAGTCTAATGAGAAACTGTAGAACGGACTCGGTTTATATCACAATACCTACATTTAGAGTCGGTTATTCATTCAGCCTAATGAGAAACTGTAGAACGGACTCGGTTTATATCACAATACCTACATTTAGAGTCGGTTATTCATTCAGTCTAATGAGAAACTGTAGAACGGACTCGGTTTATATCACAATACCTACATTTAGAGCTGGTTATTCATTCAGTCTAATGAGAAACTGTAGAACGGACTCGGTTTATATCACAATACCTACATTTAGAGTCGGTTATTCATTCAGCCTAATGAGAAACTGTAGAACGGACTCGGTTTATATCACAATACCTACATTTAGAGTCGGTTATTCATTCAGTCTAATGAGAAACTGTAGAACAGACTCGGTTTATATCACAATACCTACATTTAGAGTCGGTTATTCATTCAGCCTAATGAGAAACTGTAGAACGGACTCGGTTTATATGACAATACCTACATTTAGAGTCGGTTATTCATTCAGTCTAATGAGAAACTGTAGAACGGACTCGGTTTATATCACAATACCTACATTTAGAGCCGGTTATTCATTCAGCCTAATGAGAAACTGTAGAACGGACTCGGTTTATATCACAATACCTACATTTAGAGCCGGTTATTCATTCAGTCTAATGAGAAACTGTAGAACGGACTCGGTTTATATCACAATACCTACATTTAGAGCCGGTTATTCATTCAGCCTAATGAGAAACTGTAGAACGGACTCGGTTTATATCACAATACCTACATTTAGAGCCGGTTATTCATTCAGTCTAATGAGAAACTGTAGAACGGACTCGGTTTATATCACAATACCTACATTTAGAGCCGGTTATTCATTCAGCCTAATGAGAAACTGTAGAACGGACTCGGTTTATATCACAATACCTACATTTAGAGCCGGTTATTCATTCAGTCTAATGAGAAACTGTAGAACGGACTCGGTTTATATCACAATACCTACATTTAGAGCCGGTTATTCATTCAGTCTAATGAGAAACTGTAGAACGGACTCGGTTTATATCACAATACCTACATTTAGAGTCGGTTATTCATTCAGTCTAATGAGAAACTGTAGAACGGACTCGGTTTATATCACAATACCTACATTTAGAGCCGGTTATTCATTCAGCCTAATGAGAAACTGTAGAACAGACTCGGTTTATATCACAATACCTACATTTAGAGTCGGTTATTCATTCAGTCTAATGAGAAACTGTAGAACGGACTCGGTTTATATCACAATACCTACATTTAGAGTCGGTTATTCATTCAGCCTAATGAGAAACTGTAGAACGGACTCGGTTTATATCACAATACCTACATTTAGAGCCGGTTATTCATTCAGCCTAATGAGAAACTGTAGAACGGACTCGGTTCATATCACAATACCTACATTTAGAGTCGGTTATTCATTCAGCCTAATGAGAAACTGTAGAACAGACTCGGTTTATATCACAATACCTACATTTAGAGTCGGTTATTCATTCAGTCTAATGAGAAACTGTAGAACGGACTCGGTTTATATCACAAAACCTACATTTAGAGTCGGTTATTCATTCAGTCTAATGAGAAACTGTAGACGGACTCGGTTTATATCACAATACCTACATTTAGAGTCGGTTATTCATTCAGTCTAATGAGAAACTGTAGAACGGACTCGGTTTATATCACAATACCTACATTTAGAGCCGGTTATTCATTCAGCCTAATGAGAAACTGTAGAACAGACTCGGTTTATATCACAATACCTACATTTAGAGTCGGTTATTCATTCAGTCTAATGAGAAACTGTAGAACGGACTCGGTTTATATCACAATACCTACATTTAGAGTCGGTTATTCATTCAGCCTAATGAGAAACTGTAGAACGGACTCGGTTTATATCACAATACCTACATTTAGAGCCGGTTATTCATTCAGCCTAATGAGAAACTGTAGAACGGACTCGGTTCATATCACAATACCTACATTTAGAGTCGGTTATTCATTCAGCCTAATGAGAAACTGTAGAACAGACTCGGTTTATATCACAATACCTACATTTAGAGTCGGTTATTCATTCAGTCTAATGAGAAACTGTAGAACGGACTCGGTTTATATCACAAAACCTACATTTAGAGTCGGTTATTCATTCAGTCTAATGAGAAACTGTAGAACGGACTCGGTTTATATCACAATACCTACATTTAGAGTCGGTTATTCATTCAGTCTAATGAGAAACTGTAGAACGGACTCGGTTTATATCACAATACCTACATTTACAGCCGGTTATTCATTCAGTCTAATGAGAAACTGTAGAACGGACTCGGTTTATATCACAATACCTACATTTAGAGTCGGTTATTCATTCAGCCTAATGAGAAACTGTAGAACAGACTCGGTTTATATCACAATACCTACATTTAGAGTCGGTTATTCATTCAGCCTAACGAGAAACTGTAGAACGGACTCGGTTTATATCACAATACCTACATTTAGAGCCGGTTATTCATTCAGTCTAACGAGAAACTGTAGAACAGACTCGGTTTATATCACAATACCTACATTTAGAGCCGGTTATTCATTCAGCCTAACGAGAAACTGTAGAACAGACTCGGTTTATATCACAATACCTACATTTAGAGTCGGTTATTCATTCAGTCTAATGAGAAACTGTAGAACGGACTCGGTTTATATCACAATACCTACATTTAGAGCCGGTTATTCATTCAGTCTAACGAGAAACTGTAGAACAGACTCGGTTTATATCACAATACCTACATTTAGAGTCGGTTATTCATTCAGCCTAATGAGAAACTGTAGAACGGACTCGGTTTATATCACAATACCTACATTTAGAGTCGGTTATTCATTCAGTCTAATGAGAAACTGTAGAACAGACTCGGTTTATATCACAATACCTACATTTAGAGTCGGTTATTCATTCAGCCTAATGAGAAACTGTAGAACAGACTCGGTTTATATCACAATACCTACATTTAGAGTCGGTTATTCATTCAGCCTGATGAGAAACTGTAGAACGGACTCGGTTTATATCACAATACCTACATTTAGAGCCGGTTATTCATTCAGTCTAATGAGAAACTGTAGAACGGACTCGGTTTATATCACAATACCTACATTTAGAGTCGGTTATTCATTCAGCCTGATGAGAAACTGTAGAACGGACTCGGTTTATATCACAATACCTACATTTAGAGCCGGTTATTCATTCAGTCTAATGAGAAACTGTAGAACGGACTCGGTTTATATCACAATACCTACATTTAGAGTCGGTTATTCATTCAGTCTAATGAGAAACTGTAGAACGGACTCGGTTTATATCACAATACCTACATTTAGAGTCGGTTATTCATTCAGTCTAATGAGAAACTGTAGAACAGACTCGGTTTATATCACAATACCTACATTTAGAGTCGTTTATTCATTCAGCCTAATGAGAAACTGTAGAACAGACTCGGTTTATATCACAATACCTACATTTAGAGCCGGTTATTCATTCAGTCTAACGAGAAACTGTAGAACGGACTCGGTTTATATCACAATACCTACATTTAGAGTCGGTTATTCATTCAGCCTAATGAGAAACTGTAGAACGGACTCGGTTTATATCACAATACCTACATTTAGAGTCGGTTATTCATTCAGTCTAATGAGAAACTGTAGAACAGACTCGGTTTATATCACAATACCTACATTTAGAGTCGGTTATTCATTCAGTCTAATGAGAAACTGTAGAACAGACTCGGTTTATATCACAATACCTACATTTAGAGTCACTGGCCATCATGACTGTTTACCTCTGGATGAGCCACGTGAAACGTTGTTCTTTTGCTCATGCAGGTCGGTTTCAGGAGCTGATACATTGAGACTGATGTCACATACAGATCACATTTAAAAGACATTATAAACAGCCAAACAAATTCAGATTTGGGCCACCTTCACCTGCTGTGTGGACGCAGCCCACGTTTCTTCTGGGGACCCCTCCAATACGTTATATTAAATAAGAATGACTGAAAAATTATAGATGTGTACAGATGTTCTGTTTCAGACTCCATTAGGTCTTCCCTGAAGACCTCAGCACTCCCCAATGCCAGTTAGCATAAAACAATGTCATATGTTGATGTTTTGCATTCAAGCTTAAGATTAATACAGTATTACACTAATGCTACAGCATTAGACTCATATTGGTAGTGTTTAGTCTACAGCTGGGATGCAGCGCGCGGCCCGAGCCGTCTCTGAGGATTTCAGCCCAAAATCTTTTGCATCCATGTTTAAACCGAACCCCCGAGAGAGGGATTTGGAATTCCTCAAAGTCTTTCACCCTCGTCCCCCCCGCGATCGCTACATCTCCAAAGTCCCTCTCTCACCAAATCACAAAGCTTATCTACAAGCTCGGGCTTAGAGCGCTGATTGAATGGAGTGGAACAAAGGCAACATTTGAAGGAGAGCAATGCTCTGTGCTGGGCTAAGAGTGCCGCCCCCCACAATCCCTGATAATATATTTCTCTATCTGGGCTTTAAGATACACGGCTGCTCTAGGTTACAAACCACACAAAGAGCGCCTAGCCGTCGGTTAATCTCAAAGCTCGGCAGATAAGACTACACCCTTATCTGCGGTTTATTGAGAGAATTCGCCCAGTAACTGTGGGATTGGCGAAGGATTGCATTGCAAACAAGACAAACGCTGTTTGTGTTTGAAAGAATCCCCCAAAGCTTCATATGGCCTCCATGTGCCTCGTCTTTCATGCCTATCAAATACACCATCATCGAGAGAACAGTGAGGAACGCTTGGTCCAGATGTGCTGAGGACTGTTCCAGATGTTACGAAGTGAAAGCATCTTAAATCTAGTAAATCTTTCTAACATTTCTCTCTATTATCTCTCATTTCTATTTTCAAGCATTTTTTTTAAATAAGCTGTACCAATAAAATGTTTTTGTAATTTTTTACATGAATAATGCAGCCGTTTGTGCAGCCCTGGTCAAAGAGTGTGCGTCCTGTACTGAGAACACATTTCTGAATATTTTAACACATTTATGTCTTATTAATTTAGAACATTGAGAAAAAAACGCAGAATATATTTTTTTGGCTTATGCTAAAGTTATGGCACATTTTACACTTTATATTTATTTCTTTATTCATTTTTCCAAAATATGTGTAAATGTAGGAGACAATTGCGTAAAAAAATGCAATATTTTAAGTATATTCTCTGTAGAGGTTGTGTTCACATATTTTCACTAAAAATACCAACAAATATGTATTTTAACTGGGGTGTTTCTTGCATATGACTATGTTCATGTGTGCATTTTGGCAGGAACATAAACACTAAAGTTATTATACTACTTCCATTATGTATAGCATAATCTAACCTAACCAACCTTCCCCAAAACCTAACCCTCACCCTGGGCCTAATCCTAACCCTAACCTTAATCTCGCCCCCAAAACCTAGTCCTAACCCTCACCCTGGGCCTAATCCTAACCCTAACCTTAATCTCACCCCCAAAACCTAGTCCTAACCCTCACCCTGGTCCTAACGCTAACCTTAACCTCAACCAAAAACCTAATCCTGACTCTAACCCTGGCCCTAATCCTAACATTAACCTCAACCAACAACCTAATCCTAACTCTCACCCTGACCCTAATCATAACACTAACCTTAACCTCAACCCAACACGTAATCCTAATCCCCACCCTGGTCCTAATTCTAATACTAACCTTAACCCCAACCTAAAAACCTAACTCTTACTCTGGTCCTAATCCTAACACTAACCTTAACCTCAACCCAAAACGTAATCCTAATCCCCACCCTGGTCCTAATTCTAATACTAACCTTAACCACAACCTAAAAACCTAACTCTTACTCTGGTCCTAATCCTAACACTAACCTTAACCTCAACCCAAAACGTAATCCTAATCCCCACCCTGGTCCTAATTCTAATACTAACCTTAACCACAACCCAAAAACCTAACTCTTACTCTGGTCCTAATCCTAACACTAACCTTAACCTCAACCCAAAACATAATCCTAATCCCCACCCTGGTCCTAATTCTAATACTAACCTTAACCACAACCCAAAAACCTAACTCTTACTCTGGTCCTAATCCTAACACTAACCTTAACCTCAACCCAACACGTAATCCTAATCCCCACCCTGGTCCTAATTCTAATACTAACCTTAACCACAACCCAAAAACCTAACTCTTACTCTGGTCCTAATCCTAACACTCACCTTAACCTCAACCCAAAACGTAATCCTAATCCCCACCCTGGTCCTAATTCTAATACTAACCTTAACCACAACCTAAAAAACTAACTCTTACTCTGGTCCTAATCCTAACACTAACCTTAACTTCAACCCAAAACGTAATCCTAATCCCCACCCTGGTCCTAATTCTAATACTAACCTTAACCACAACCCAAAAAACTAACTCTTACTCTGGTCCTAATCCAGAGTAACCTCAACCACTAACCTCAACCTCAAACCCAAACCTTAGTCCTAACCCTCACCTCGGCCCTAATCCGAATGCTAACCTTAAACCCTAATCCAGTGTATCGGCAGGTCCAGGATGGTGTCAGTGTGTCTGTATCAGCTGGATGAGGAGGTTGATGGTCTGTATTAAACCTGTTAATGTTCAGTTCCTCTCAGTTAAACACCTACAGATCTGAGCTGGGACTCCGAATGAAGTGAAAACCAGCCAAATTCAGCAGATTATAAACACATTTCATTAACACTGTTAATTAAGCGTCTCTCGATGATCCACGGAGTGTCTTTACTGCTGCTACATCACTGATGCGTTGATGTTCCTGAGGGCACTGTTGAGTGTTTATTCCATCTAAAAAAGACACTCAAAATAAATTGTCACCTTTTTTTTTTCAAAAATGTGACGTAAATTTCATTTTACAGTTTCAGATTGTTGTGATTAATGAAATCAATGATGTCACGATGACAAACTAGAGCGCACAGCGAAACCTGACGTGACATGTCATAAGCTGTCATAACATCGAGCACGGAACATGCCGATCACTGCTGATGGTAATATGGCTCTAATGTGAACACAGTCTGACAGCATGTGACATCTGCTACGACACGTTTATGACATAGTTATGTGGCAGAGTTCAAGTCAAGTGCTACTGAAGTTCCTCGGCTGCTCTTATTGGAGCAGTCGGTGCTCTGGAGAGCTCTGATGCTGAGCTTTCAGAGCAGCGCATCCTGTTGTGAAGCCTATCACTCAATCACAGTGACTCCCTCACAGACCTGTCAATCAAGTTAAACTCCCTCATCTCCTGTAATTGTAGTTCAGCTGAATCCCTTCTGCCAAATCCCAGATCAGCACAGAGCGTTTCTCACCGTCTCCCGTCGTGTTTTATTGGGCAGTGCTTTGTATTTTATCGGCTTATTTCAAAAACATGATCAAACGTGTAACAGGCGACTCGGGTATCTGTGCTTTTATTTCGGAGAAGGACAGAAATTACATTCTCAAATCTTCCTACACACATTCCTCCCTAAAAAGACATGATCCACATACCACAGGCCATCAACTAAACTTAGACAATCAGGAATAACTGTATACATCATTGTTTCTACGCTCACTGTCCACTTTATCAGCTCCACTTACTGTATAGCTGCACTCTGTAGTTCTACAGTTACAGACTGTAGTCCATCTGTTTCTCTGATACTCTGTTACCCTGTTCTTCAGTGGTCAGGACCCCCATGGACCCTCACAGGGCAGGTACTGTTTGAGTGGTGGGTCATTCTCAGCACTGCAGTAACACTGACGTGGTGGTGGTGTGTTAGTGTGTGTTGTGCTGGTGCGAGTGGATCAGACACAGCAGTGCTGCTGGAGTTTTTAAACCCTGTGTCCACTCACTGTCCACTCTGTTAGACACTCCTACCTCGTTGGTCCACCTTGTAGGTGTAAAGTCAGAGACGACAGCTCATCTGCTGCTGCACAGTTTGTGTTGGTCATCCTCTAGTCCTTCATCAGTGGCCACAGGACGCTGCCCACAGGATGCTGATGGCTGGATGTTCTGGATTGGTGGACTATTCTCAGTCCAGCAGCGACACTGAGGTGTTTAAAAACTCTCATCCACTCAGACCAGCACAACACATTAACACACCACCACCACGTCAGTGTCACTGCAGAGCTGAGAATGACCCACCACCCAAATAGCACCTGCTCTGTGAGGGTCCATGGGGGTCCTGACCACTGAAGAACAGGGTAACAGAGTATCAGAGAAACAGATGGACTACAGTCTGTAACTGTAGAACTACAGAGTGCAGCTATACAGTAAGTGGAGCTGATAAGATGGACAAGGAGCGTGTGGGGTGTGTGTGTGTGTGTGTGTGTGTGTATGTGTGTATGTGTGTGCCACGTGAAATTGAAAATATCTGGTATTGTTATATAAATTATTATGGCTGTATTGATTTAAAATCAATAATGCGGTGGGTCCACCAGACCGCCGAGTAACACATCAACACCACACAAGGGATGAAACAGAAAACTGACTTGTTAGCCTGCATATTTCACCGTTTTCCCAGGATGGATCATAACGAACTCCTGAGAGAGTGAGATCAGCTCATTCTGCCATATTTCATGTCCGGTTGTGGAACGTTCTGAAGGTTTATCTCTGTTTTTGAGTTCTCGCCCTTGGCTGGACCTTTTCATTCACCTTTCTCAGGTTTTCCAATATGGATGGAGGGCAGAGGTGAGCATTTGACACTTCATCACTTGTTCCAGAAGACAGGTGGATAGAGGAGGATCAGCAGCAGTGATGGGAAAACATCTGAACCCTTTCTGTGAGATTTCTGTCAAAGTTACAGGATGATTTCAAGTTGTTTTCGTCTCTTTTTCCACCAAGTAAAGGAGAAAGGACACCTTGGCTGGAGAAAGCGTCTCAGATATTAACAGGATGTCTCGTTATGAGATGGTTTAAGCTAATTATAAGAATAGTCAATCTATTTTTTAGAAATCTTTCTCATATAAATGAATCTTATTAAGATGATTTGGGATACTTTTGTCTGCCAATGCATCGACATGTACCTGACTTAACATTTCAGAGAAATATAATTTTACTTGTAGAGAGTTTACAATGCAGTAAAATGAATAAATGAATGCAGATATTTAGTGTTTTAACCCACTGTCACCTAAACATTCAATAAGTTTTAAATATCAGTCACATCTCAACATCTGTCCAATGCTAATAGTTCTGTTTTAAGCAATTATCTGTTGATGCTGATATAATTCTGATATTATTGTCCTCCACTAGAAATGAGCATGATTTATAAACTGTCTGCCAGTGAAAGAAGATGAGATAAAAGTGAGATAAAAGTGAGATAAAAATAACGTAAACAAGTTGAATTGTCTAGAAATCGTCTCAATAATCTGAGAATATTCTTACAGCAAAGGTGCTTTCATTTGCCCAGGTATCATAAACTGATCAGGCGTAACCTTCTGACCACCTCCTTGTTTCTACACTCACTGTCCACTTTATCAGCTCCACTTACTGTATAGCTGCACTCTGTAGTTCTACAGTTACAGACTGTAGTCCATCTGTTTCTCTGATACTCTGTTACCCTGTTCTTCAGTGGTCAGGACCCCCATGGACCCTCACAGAGCAGGTAGTATTTGTCTGGTGGGTCACTCTCAGCACTGCAGTAACACTGACTTGGTTAATACTCCACCAACCAAAAATATCCAGCCAACAGCGTCCTGTGGCCAGAGGACAAGGAGGTGGTCAGAATGTTATGTCTGACCGGTGCACTTTGCTGTGTGTTTTGTGGGGATTGTCACTGGCGAAGGTGTTAATCACCAGCTGGTCATGAGAAGGTCTCAGTTTATTAATCCAGTTACATGTTTACGTTTTGCTGGATAAACATTAGGAGAAGATCTATAGTTGGCAGCTGAGGTTTCCATACCGCATCTAATTTAGTAATCACTGGAGTCCAAGCCACGCGAGGCTGGCTGCGGTTTTCAGAGATTAATCCAACCTTTGGCTCAGTGGAGCAGCTCCCAGATCCAAGCCCACTCTCCGCTGTCAGAGAGCAGAACACCGCCTTTCTGCACTGAGTCCGTGTCAAAAACAAAAGGACCTTTTATTCTTATTATTATTCTCATGTAGCGTTTTTATTCTCCCTAATTCAGTTTTGTTGGCGTTTAAAGTCCCGTGTTCCACAGTTCTCGGTATTTTTCTCTGATGCCCGTTAAAAAGACTTGTGTGGTTTTATGAACGAAGAATAGTGATTGTTCATTTTTACTTTCCAATCTGTCTTCATCCTGATTTTGTTACTGTACAATTAATGATGGGGCTAAACTGCTGTAGCTGAATGGGTGGGGCTAAACTGCTGTAGCTGAATGGGTGGGGCTAAACTGCTGTAGCTGAATGGGTGGGGCTAAACTGCTGTAGCTGAACGGGTAAGGTTAAACTACTGTAGCTCAACGGGTAAGGTTAAACTACTGTAGCTCAACGGGTGGGGCTAAACTGCTGTAGCTGAATGGGTGGGGTTAAACTACTGTAGCTCAACGGGTGGGGCTAAACTGCTGTAGCTGAATGGGTGGGGTTAAACTGCTGTAGCTGAACGGGTGAGGTTAAACTACTGTAGCTCAACGGGTGGGGCTAAACTGCTGTAGCTGAATGGGTGGGGTTAAACTGCTGTAGCTCAACGGGTGGGGTTAAACTGCTGTAGCTGAACGGGTGAGGTTAAACTGCTGTAGCTGAACGGGTGGGGTTAAACTGCTGTAGCTGAACGGGTGGGGTTAAACTGCTGTAGCTGAACGGGTGGGGTTAAACTACTGTAGCTGAACGGGTGGGGTTAAACTGCTGTAGCTCAACGCGTGGGGTTAAACTGCTGTAGCTCAACGGGTGGGGTTAAACTGCTGTAGCTGAACGGGTGGGGTTAAACTGCTGTAGCTGAATGGGTGGGGTTAAACTGCTGTAGCTGAATGGGTGGGGTTAAACTGCTGTAGCTGAATGGGTGGGGTTAAACTGCTGTAGCTGAATGGGTGGGGTTAAACTGCTGTAGCTGAACGGGTGGGTCATTCTAATGTAGCTGTGATTTCCAGGCAGGGTTCCGACTGAGATAGCATTACTACAGCTCAGCTCAGCTCAGCTCAGCTGGTCCTGCCCACAGTGTTTGTGTTCTTCTCTTTGTTTGGTGTTGTGTGGTTTTGCGTTTCAGCTGTCGCTGCAGAATCAGTCAATTAAACTGCTTTTATTGAGTCCTGGGTAAACGTTTGAGCCCGGGCGTAACCCGCAGCTATTTCCAACAGCCCTGTTCATTCTTTCAAAACTCGAAACCGCAGAGAGACACAGAGCAGTTTGCACAATAAAACAGGCTGAACTGTGTTTTTCTGAAAGTGCCCTGCCGACACATTCCTCACTGGGACTTCGGAAGTTTGAGCAGTAATTCCAGACTATGTTTGGGGAAAAGAGAGTATCGGTGCAGCTGCTCCCTCTCAGCCCGTCCTCAGGGTGTGATTAGGTTCGTTGTGGATAAGAACGCTTCCCAACAGCCTGATCAGCAGCAAAGCTTCAATAAACAACAGCAATGCAGACTCCATGAAGTATCATAGCTCTGTCTCCAGATTTAGAACCTCAGATGATCAGAAATATGAATTTATTGAATTTAATTAAAGATATTAGTCCATATACAACCTCAATAAATGTTTCCATACACCAGAAGAGCAGATATTAGTCCATAAACCAACTCAATAAACAATCCTACTTACTGGAATAGGTGATAATAATCAATAAACAACCACAATCAATAGTCTTATACACTAGAATAGGAGATATTAGTCCTTAAACAACCTCAATAACCACTAGAATTGGAGATATCAGTCCACAACAACCCCCACCCAAATGCTTCTGTACATTAAAATAGGAGATATTAGTCCATATTCAACCTCAATAAATGTTTCTGTACACCAGAAGAGCAGATATTAGTTCATATACAATCTCAATAAACAATCCTACATGCTGGAATAGGTGATATTAATCAATAAATAACCACAATCAATAGTCTTATACACTAGAATTGGAGATATTAGTCCTTAAACAACCTCAATAACCACTAGAATTGGAGATATCAGTCCATAACCCCCCCCCACTCCACCCCCACACTCCACCCCCACACAAGTGCTTCAGTACATTGGAATAGGAGATATTAATCCACCAATAACCTCAAAATGTTTCCATATGGTAGAAAAGGAAATACAAATCCATGCATGACATCAGTTAATGCTTCTATTAGCTTCTATTAGGAGATACAAGTCCATAAACATCAGTAATTGACGAGACATTAGCCCATATATACCCTCAATAAACATACATGTTGGAGTAGGTGATGTTAATTCATAAACAACCACAACTAACAGTCATATACACTAGGATGGGAGATATTAGCCCTTAAACAACTTCCATAACCACTAGAGCTGGAGATATCCGGCCATAACCAACCCCAATAAATGCTCTGATACACTAGATTATGAGGTATTGTATAGATTGGAATAGGAGATATCAGTCAATACACAACCCTAATAAGTGCTTCTATGTGCTAGAATAGGAGATATTAATTCATAAATAACCTAATAAACATTGTTATATCCTAGAATCGAAACTATACGTCTGTAAATTACATCAATAAATGCCTTTATATGCTCAAAGATGTAAGTTAGTCCACAAACAGGAATCGGAAATGCAGCAGGACAAACAGTCAGTTTTATATGTAAATGTATGCTGTGGTTTGATGGTGGCAGCAGTTGTTAAAACTGCCAAACTGAAGTCCTTTATCTCCAGTTTCTCCACTCAAAGGGCTGAGGAGGAGATGTTCTGAACACAGCACGGAGTTCAGTCTGGTCGGTGGGCCGGCCAGTCTGTTTGGGGTAATATTCTGTGGAGGATCCTCAGGGTGTGATTAGGATCGCTGTGGATAAGAGGGCTTTCCTGAAGGTACCGCAATAAAGAGCAGTAATGTAGACGGGGGGCTCCACCCTCCACTCACTACAGCCCACAGGAGATGCACTCTCATACATACCCTCCCACACTCCCTCACTCTGATCCCTCCTCACAGAGGAGGAGCAGGCAGACAGAGCTAATCAGCGCAGTAAAAAGATAAATATATAAATGAAAATGCGCTGCTATGAAGAAAAAGTGTTTATTTTTGTGATTATGACTGTTCTGAATTGATTATGAAATGAAAGGCAGTAACTGTGTGAATTGGATTTGACGGATGAAGGTTCTGATTTGGATTCTCATTGTGATATATCCATAATATAACTGGGAAATAAATAAATAAATAAATAAATAAATAAACAAAGTAAGTACCTTTTTGGTCACACTTCCTGTGATTCCTGTATTCGGAATGCTTTATAAACGCATTTCTGCTGAGTTATATTACCCACATAATGCAATACTTGGCATACATTTGTACAACTATTTATACGCTTTTAAATAGTTATAGATAGATGGGTGGATCACTTTATTAATCCCAGAAGGAAAGTCTTCTATTGCAGCAGAGCAAAGTACAGTAAAGAGCAAAACAGGAGCAAATGTATTACTGCATGATATTCACAGATGTATGAATAGAAGAAGAAAGACAGGGTGATAAAAAAGAGACTAATCCGATTTCAAAGCGCCATAGTCTTACAACCATGAGGCGCCGAGGAGCCAATCACACTCCAACTGTAAGAGGGGGTCACAGAGTTTCTGACCGGCTCCTTCAGTCTGAGAGGAGCTGAGACCCCTGAGCAGAACGTTCTGCGTTCTCCACGTCACTCAGAGTGAATCCGTCAGAACTGAGCAGCGGGATTTTCATCAGCAGTGAAGCTCCAGCAGTTCAGAGCGTTCGGCGCTGGTTCCACAGCACTGGATGATCTCCGAAATCCCACTGAAAGAGCCGTGAGAGCGGCGACGCCCGACACGCTCAGTCCAGTCTGGGATGAGTCTGACTGTGGTGTTGATGTCGTCCGTACAGCTGGAGGAGGTTCAGACTGAGACCTTGTAGAACTACATAATAAACTTTATGCTCATTTACACCGTTTACAGCTCACTGCACTGATCTGGAATGACTTACGAGTGAAATCCATCATTTTGAAATGGGATTATCTTTTTGAATCGTTTTTCAGTTTTTGATCTAATTTAAAAGGACCTATTGCCCTTTACATTGTGTGCAAATTTCATGGTGAATGAACCAAAAGAAATGGTTTAAAATGACTTGGAAAAAACTTTGGTTCCATTGACTTACATTAAAAGTAAAGTAGGTTTTTTCCTTCTCCTGTGAAGTCACCATTTAGGCGATACAAGGTTTCGTTCCGACAACAGCGCTATACTAAAACAACAATGGAATTATAATGTGCAGTATAAGGAGGTAAAATCACATAAACACTATGCAGTTGATAAAGCAGTGGTGCATGTCACGTCCAGTGAATGAGCCAAGTGACTATGTACTTTAATCAATAACCCGTATTAACAGTTGTACAGTGTGTGTGTGTGTGTGTGTGTGTGTGTGTGTGTGTGTGTGTGTGTGTGTTAGTGTGAGTGTGTTCTCTACATGTAAAGGTCGGTCTGATTCTGCGCTCTGTGAGCTCCTGTAACCAAAACCAAATTCGTTGTATGTGTAAACAAACCTGGCCAATAAAGCTTGATTCTGATTCTATGAGATATTTATGGATGTACAAGTGGCAGTGCAGAGACACGAGTAGAGAGATCTGATGTAATGCCCAGCTGGTGCCCCGTGAGCCTGTCCTGTAAAAGGCATTAACGCTTTATGAAGCAGAGTAGAGAACTTTAGAACCTCAGGTTTCACAATGCATTATATCTCTTCAGAAAGAAAGATAGAGAGAAAGAAAAAAGAAAGAAAGAAAGAAAAGAAGGGAGTAAGAGAAAGAAAGAAAGAAAGAAAGAAAGAAAGAAAGAAAGAAAGAAAGAAAGAAAGAAAAGAAGGGAGTAAAAGAAAGAAAGAAAGAAAGAAAAGAAGGGAGTAAAAGAAAGAAAGAAAAGAAGGGAGTAAGAGAAAGAAAGAAAGAAAGAAAGAAAGAAAAGAAGGGAGTAAAAGAAAGAAAGAAAAGAGGGGAGTAAAAGAAAGAAAGAAAAGAGGGGAGTAAAAGAAAGAAGAAAGAAAAGAAGGGAGTAAAAGAAAGAAAGAAAGAAAGAAAGAAAGAAAAGAAGGGAGTAAAAGAAAGAAAGAAAGAAAGAAAGAAAGAAAGAAAAAAGGGAGTAAAATAAAAAGAAAAGAAGGGAGTAAGAGAAGGAAATTAATAAAGAAAAAAAAAGGGAAAAAAGTAAGAAAGAAAACAAGAAGGGAGTAAAAGAAAGAAAGAAAGAAAGAAAAAAGAAAAGAAGGGAGTAAGAAAAAGAAACAAAGAAAGAAAAGAAGGGAGTAAAAGAAAGAAAGAAAGAAAGAAAAAAGAAAAGAAGGGAGTAAAAGAAAGAAAGAAAGAAAAAAGAAAAGAAGGGAGTAAAAGAAAGAAAGAAAGAAAAGAAGGGAGTAAAAGAAAAAGAAAAGAAGGGAGTAAGAGAAAGAAATAAAGAAAGAAAGTAAAAGGGAGTAAAAAAGTAAGAAAGAAGACAAAAAGGGAGTAAAAGAAAGAAAGAAAGAAAAAAGAAAAGAAGAGAGTAAGAGAAAGAAATAAAGAAAGAGAAAGAAAAAAGGGAGTACAAGAAAGTAATAAAGAAAAAGAAAAAGAATTATTATTAGTAGTAGTAGCAGTAGTGCTATTATTATTATTATGATGATGATGATGATGATGATGGTGATGCTCAATCAAATCCTCACAGCAATGTTTCACCATCTAGACTAAAGCCTGTCCAGGGCAGTGGAGGCAGTTTGTGCAGCAGACTCCTCGTTCCGGGGGAGAGTGAACTGCCTACCTGCTGCACAGCCGTGAGAGTGATGCTCTGAGGGGCCGAGATCCTCTGGATGTTCCACTTTGCTCCACTTCTCTGCGTGAAACGTCTCTATACTCTCATATCACCAACAGCAGGTAGAGCCACGTGTGACAGCAGGGAAGGGACGCGGCGTATGTAGGCCATCCTGGTACGGAGGGTTCCGGAAAAGCTTCCGAGAATTATTTTTGGACCCACAAAGGACCGTCGGTGTGAAAACAATTAAGGTTTCCTTCTTTCTTTTTTTTGGGCAGCTTTAATTAACATTTTATTTAATGGCATCGTCTCCCAGGTCTTAATCGCTAGAGGTACAGCTAATTAAAACATATATCCTTCAAAAATCTTAATAAGAAGGCGGACCACGCATACTGA
>NC_051235.1:31726695-31776695 GCF_015220715.1 Pygocentrus nattereri
CTCCCCGAGATTTCAGCATTTGGATACTGGCGCCTCGAACGGATCACAAGCCACATAAGCAGTAATATAATCCCAATGCCAGTATTTTGTCCCTGTCATCAAGCCGTTTGGAATTTGTCAGAAAGCAATAATAAAAACTGAGAAAGTTTGTTGTAATCCACAGGGTAAAGGAAAACGAACAGAGCGCGAGAATAAAGAGGTGAAAAATCAATGGCTGTGACTGACAGCGTTATTTAAACAGCTCCTATTCAGTGATAATGCACTATTAGCACTATCAGGTTTCTGCTGGTGGTTAGCTGGAGCCATTTGTGCTTTGGTCAGGTTTCATGTAGCTGTCATGTTGCTTCTGCACAATTTACTGAGCTGATGTAGAGCAGCAGAGGGAGAAGGAGGGATAAACCATGAGAACATGTGGTCTGCGGAGATTTAGAGAGAGATATCATTCTCAGCCCATTCACCCCTTTTGCTTCTGATGGATCTTCAAATGATAATACTTTCACTTACTTTTCACTACTCAGGCATTTTAGTGATTAAAATAATCTACTTTTTCTTCTGTTCCAATTTAGTTCCGGATTCCCTTTTTTTGGGGGGGGGGGGTAATTTCATTCTCTTGTGCTGGTTCAGCTCCTGAGCTGCTTTACTGTTGATCACTCATCTCATTTTAGAGCTTAGCATAAAGATTTATGGACTTCAGTACCCCGGCATGTTTATTTATACAGCACCTTTCACACACTGTGGTCATTCACAGTGCTTTTTTATGCTGATAGAGGTGTGAAGCACTAAGAGTTTCCACTATATGTCTGAGAAAAGCTTCGGGAACTAACTTCTAACTCTTGGCGGTTCAACAAACATGCCAGCACACCAGTAGGTGTTTCATAGTGTTTCTATTAATATCTTTGTGATAATCCAGTGCTGAATCTGTAGAGTCGCCTTTTCCATTCTATCTGAACATGAGATCGAATGTGACTCAGATATGGAGTTATGAGCCTATGAAGAGGGGTTGAGATACACATCTTCTGCCTCTCACCAGAAATGAGTGTGGTGTAACTATGGAAGTTAGTGTAGTGTAACTATAGAAACAAGTTTAATGTAACAATAGAAATATGTGTAGTGTCATCAGAAAGGAGTGTAGTGTAACCAAGGAAATGAGTGTAGAGTAACTATGAAAATATGTGTAGGGTAACGACGGCAATGAGCATAGTGTAACCATAGAAAGGAGTTTAATGTAACCATAGAAATGTGTGTGGTGTAACCTTAAAAAGGAGTGCGGTGCATGAATGGGAAAGACTGTGGTGCAATCATTGAAATGATGGTAGTTTAACCAAGGAGTGTAGAGTAACTATGAAAATAGGTGTAGTGTAACTATGGAACTATGTGTAAGGTAACCACAGAAACAAGTATAATGTAAAAATTAAAATTTGTGTAGTGCAACCACAGAAACGAGTTTAATGTAACCATTAAAAATGTGTGCAGTGCAACTATGGAAATGATGGTAGTTTAACCAAGGAAATGTATGCAGAGTAACTATGAAAATGTGTAGTGTAACCATGGAAACAGGTGTAACGCATTGTTTGTCTCGTATCAGCTGTGTAGTTCTAATTCTATGTATAAGTCTGTTTCTTTCATGTGGATTGTGACAGCTGAGCAGTAGAGTAGATTTGCAGTATTTAGAGATATCCTGCCAGCCTCTAGATCACTTGGAAAGAGGAGGCACTTAAAATATAGCTATAAGTACATGAGGAGTGGAAGAGAGCGCTCCATAACGGCAGCACAGCACACAGCTATATAGAAGAAACCTACATAAGAGGACATCTGCACACACACCCCACCCTCTGGGTTTGCTCTTATCCCACCCCACCCCACCCCACCACCGCCATCCCCCAGCCTCAGGTGCATCCCTGGCCCCACACTTAATGTTCTGCAGCGCCAGTGTCAGGAAGGAGCTATTGATTCATGGTTTCTGGGGAAGAATCTGACACTTTCTTATGGATCTGTGAGATAAGAGACAGCCTGCTGGAGTGCTGCTGCACTTTTCCTCCCTTGTATTCTCCTCCTTCCTTTAGCCCATGGAGGAGAAACAGAGGTCAGTTAGAGCCATCCAGGCCCAGCAGGCTGGACTGAAAGGGCCTCGGGGGCCCGCAGAGTGCAGGTTAATCACCTGAGCTGAAAGAGGGGTCAGCTAAGGCAGGCTGGCGGCCAGTGGAGAGGCAAAAACAGGGCAGGGCCACCCACAGCCTCCTGACAGACAGACCACTGAATAAAATCAGCTGCTTGGTCCTCTATCATCCATTTAAACTGACATCACCTGCACAGCCAACTATCACCTCCACCGTCTCTGAGACAGGAACTTTATAGAAGCTGAAAATTCTGTTAGTTAGATGACGGCAGCAAAATCATGGAAACAGTTGAAACCAACATGATATATTTTATTCAACTAATTAATATTCAATCATAAAATGTATATTTCACATTCCATGAAATTTGCCAATATATGTAAGGTCATACCCTTGTAAGGTCATACCCATGTATTTTTGGACCATTCATAAATTCCCTTTAAATTTACTCCAAGGCATCAAAGGTTGTTGGAAGATGCCTCAACATTGTGTATTTTGTTCAACAAATTATCATAAAATGTATATTTGACATTGGACCAAATTTGCAAATATGCATAAGGTCCAACCTTCGTGACTTTTTTTCCCATTCATAAATTGCCTTAAAATTCACTCCACTTGGCATCAACATGTATTTGAAATTGTGTCCAATTGATGAATTTTGTCAAAAAATGAAAATACCACAATTTGACAAAATACAGAAGGCTTTAGTCTTACCTCCGTTTTCATAAATTCCCATAATAATCACCCCAAAGGCATCAAAAAGTGCTGGGATATGTCTCAACATTATGTATTTTGTCCAAACAAAGTCAAGATCGATTATAAAATGTACATTTGGTATTGAACCAAATTTGCCAAAACACATAAGGCTATAGTCTTACCTTAGTGTGCGTTTTTGGGCCATTCATACATTCCCTTAAAATTCACTCTAAGGCATCAAAATGCATTTAAAAATGTGTCCGCAAGATGAATTTTGTCATAAAAATTCAAATCCCATAATAAAATGTACATTTGATATTGCAACAAATTTCACAAAATACATAAGGCTATAGTCTTACCTTCATGTGTGATTTTTGACTGTTTCATTAATTCCCATAATAATCACCCCAAATGCATCAAAACGTGTTGGGATATTTTTCCACATTATGTGTTTTGTCCAAAAAAAAATTAAGATCCATCAAAAAATGTACATTTGAAATTGCACCAAATTTGATAAAATACATCAGGCTGTAGTCTTACCTTCATGTGTGTTTTGGACCATTCATAAATTCCCCTAAAATGCACTTCAAGGCATCAACATGTATTTGAAATTTTGTCCACATGATTAAATTTTGTCCACAAAATTCAAATTACATCATAAAATGTACAATAGATATTGCACCAAATTTGACAAAATACATAAGGCTATAGTCATACTTTCATGTACTTGTTGACCATTCATAAATTCCCTTAAAATTCACTCCAAGGCATCAAAAGTTGCTGGAAAATGTCTGATCATTGTGTATTTTGTCCGGAAAAATTCAAGTTCCATCTTAAATACATTTGATATTGTACCAAATTTGCCAAAATACGTAAGGCTATAGTCTTACCTTCGTTTGCGTTTTTTGACCATTCCTAAATTCCCTTAAAATTCACACCAAGGTATCAAAATGTAGTTAAAAATATGTCCATATGGTGCATTTTGTTCAGCAAATTCAAGTTCCATCATGAAATGTACATTTGATATTGTACCAAATTTGACAAAATACATAAGGCTATAGTTTTAACTTTGTTTTGTTATGTCTTGCATTTTTGCTTCATTTGTGTGTTTTTTGTACTCATTCCAGATTCCATGTCATGACTTCAGCCTTGCCGCTACCGGACCCTGCTGCTGATCCATTCCATGGTTTCATCTCCCCCCACCTGCTTAAAGAGGCCCAAGATGGCTGAGTCAAGAGAAGACTTCCTCATTGTGTCGCTTTGCTTTTGTGTATATTTTGCTACCATTGCCTGTCCTGCTTGTTTTGCCTACACTTTAGCCTGACCCTAAAGACTGTATATATCTTGTATATGTTTGTAAATAGTCTAAGTGAACCGGCTGTAGGGAGTGACTGCCGTTTTGTTTGGGAACGGGTTTTGCCTGACCTAGCCCGGGTCGTAACAGCTTGCGTTTTTTGACCATTCATAAATTGCCTTAAAATTCACGCCAAGGCATCTAAATGTACACTGCTCAAAAATAAAGGGAACACTTAAACAACACAATATAACTCCAAGTAAATCAAACCTCTGTGAAATCAAACTGTCCACTTAGGAAGCAACACTGACAATCAATTTCACAGCTGTTGTGCAAATGGAACAGACAACAGGTGGAAATTACTGGCGATTAGCAAGACACACTCAATAAAGGAGTGGTTCTGCAGGTGGGACCACAGACCACTTCTCAGTACCTTTCTGCTTTCTGGCTGATGTTTTGGTCACTTTTGAATGTTGGTGGTCTTTCACACTCGTGGTAGCAGGAGACGGACTCCACAACCCACACAAGTGGCTCAGGTAGTGCAGCTCATCCAGGATGGCACATCAATGCGAGCTGTGGCAAGAAGGTTTACTGTGTCTGTCAGCGTAGTGTCCAAAGGCTGGAGGCGCTTCCAGGAGACAGGCCAGTACACCAGGAGACGTGGAGGAGGCTGTAGGAGGGCAACAACCCAGCAGCAGGACCGCTACCTCCTCCGCCTTTGTGCAAGGAGGAACAGGAGGAGCTGCCAGAGCCCTGCAGAATGACCTCCAGCAGGCCACAAATGTGCATGTGTCTGTACAAACGGTTAGAAACCGACTCCATGAGGATGGTATGAGGGCCCGACGTCCACAGATGGGGGTTGTGCTCACAGCCCAACACTGTGCAGGACGCTTGGCATTTGCCAGAGAACACCAGGGTTGGCAAATTGGCCACTGGCGCCCTGTGATCTTCACAGATGAAAGCAGGTTCACACTGAGCACATGTGACAGACGTGACAGAGTCTGGAGATGCCGTGGAGAGCGATCTGCTGCCTGAACATCCTTCAGCATGACCGGTTTGGCAGGCCCTCCATGTCCTGCCAGAGGTAGCCTGACTGCCATTAGGTACCGAGATGAGATCCTCAGACCCCTTGTGAGACCATATGCTGGTGCGGTTGGCCCTGGGTTCCTCCTAATGCAGGACAATGCTAGACCTCATGTGGCTGGAGTGTGTTAGCAGGTCCTGCATGATGAAGGCATTGAAGCTATGGACCGGCCCACCCGTTCCCCAGACCTGAATCTGACTGACCACATCTGGGACATCATGTCTCGCTCTAACCACCAACGCCACGTTGCACCAAAGACTGTCCAGGAGTTGGTGGATGCTTTAGTCCAGGTCTGGGAGGAGATCCCTCAGGAGACCATCCGCCACCTCATCAGGAGCAGCCCAGGTGTTGTAGGGAGGTCATACAGGCACATGGAGGCCACACACAACACTGAGCCTCATTCTGACTTGTTTTAAGGACATCACATCAAAGTTGGATCAGCCTGTCGTGTGTTTTTCCACTTTAATTTTGTGTGTGACTCCAAATCCAGGCCTGCACTGGTTAATACATTTGATTTCCATTGATGATTTTTGTGATTTTGTTGTCAGCACATTCAACTTTGTACAGAACAAAGTATTCAATGAGAATATTTCATTCATTCAGATCTAGGATGTGTTATTTAAGTGTTCCCTTTATTTATTTATTTTTTTTGAGCAGTGTATTTAAAAATATGTTCACATTAAGTATTTTGTTCAACAAAGTCAAGTTCATCATGAAATGTACATTTGATATTACACAAAATTTTCCAAAATACATAAGGGTTACCTTAGAGGGCATTTTTGACCGTTCATGAATTCCCATAAATTTCACCTGAAGGCATCAATACGTATTTGAAATTGTGTCAAAATGATGAATTTTGTCATAAAAAGTCAAATACTACAATAAACTGAACATTTGATATTGCACCAAATGTTCCAAAATACATGAGTCTATAGTCTTTTTCTTCATATGCTTCTCAAACCGTTCATGAATTCCCTTAAAATTCACTCCAAGGCATAAAAATGTATTTAAAAATTTGTCCAGATGATGAATTTTGTCCAAAAACTTAAAATGCCATGATAAAATGTACATTTGATATTGCACCAAATTTGACTAAATACAAAAGGCTATAGTCTTACCTTCGTGTGTGTTTTTGGACCATTCATGAATTCCCTTAAAATTGACTCCAAGGCATAAAAATTTAATTAAAAATGTTTCAACAAGATGAATTTTGCCCAAAACGTTTAAATACCATAATAAAATGTACATTTGATATTGCACCTAATGTTCCAAAATACATAAGGCTGTAGACTTTTTCTTCTTATGCTTTTCAAACCGTTCATTAATTCCCTTCAATTCACTCCAAGACATAAAAATTTAAAAAAAAATGTGTCCACAAGATGAACTTTTTCATAAAATTTCAAATACCATAATAAAAGGTACCTTTGATATTGCACCAAATTTGCCAAAACACATAAGACTATAGTCTTACGTTCGTGGGTTTTTTTTGACCATTCATGAATTCCCTTAGAATTCACTCCAAGGCATCAAAATGTGATTAAAAATGTGGCGACGAGATGAATTTTGCCCAAACCATTTAAGTACCATAATAAAATATACATTTGATATTGCAACAAATTTGACAAAATACATTTGGACTTGTGTTGCGTAGGAATAGTGGATATATTGGTCAAAGAATGTTGGAGATGGAGCTGCCGGGTAGAAGGAGAAGAGATAGACCTCAGAGAAGGTTTATGGATGTAGTGAAGGTGGACATGGAGATGGTTGGTGTGAAAGTAGAGGAGGCAGTGGATAGGGCAAGATGGAGGCAGATGATCCGCTGTGGCGACCCCTAAAGGGAGCAGCCGAAAGAGGAAGAAGAAGGAGACGTAAGGCTATAGTCTTACCTTCGTGAGCGTTTTTTGACCATTCATGAATTCCCTTAAAATTCCCATTCAAATATTCAAATTTCATCAGAAAATACACATTGGTCATTGGGCCAAATTGGCCAAAAAACTTAAGTCTTACCTTCGTGAGCGTTATTTTACCGTTCATTAATTCACTTAATATTCACTCTAAGGCATCAAAAGTAGTCAGAAAATGCTTCAGTAGGATTTATTTTGTCGCAAATATTCAAATTTCATCAGAAAATGCATTTTTGTCATTGTGCCAAATTTGCAAAAAAACGTAAAGCTATAGTCTTACCTTCGTGAGCGTTTTTTGACCGTTCATTAATTTACTTCATATTCACTCTAAGGCATCAAAAGTAATCAGAAAATGCTTCTGTATGATTTATTTTGTCCCAAATATTCAAATTTCATCAGAAAATGCACATTGGTCATTGGGCCAAATTGGCCAAAAATCGTAATGCTATAGTCTTACCTTCGTGAGCGTTTTTTGACCGTTCATTAATTCACTTAATATTCACTCCAAGGCATCAAAAGAAGTCAGAAAATGCTTCCATATGATTTATTTTGTCCAAAATATTCAAATTTCATCAGAAAATGCACATTGGTCATTGGGCCAAATTGGCCAAAAATCGTAACGCTATAGTCTTACCTTCGTGAGCGTGTTTTGACCGTTCATTAATTCACTTAATATTTACTCCAAGGCATCAAAAGAAGTCAGGAAATGCTTCCATATGATTTATTTTGTCCCAAATATTCAAATTTCATCAGAAAATGCATTTTTGTTATTGCGCCAAATTGGCCAAAAATCATAATGCTATAGTCTTACCTTCGTGAGTATTTTGGGACCATTCATTAATTCACTTAATATTCACTCCAAGACATCAAAAGTAGTCAGAAAATGCTTCTGTATGATTTATTTTGTGCAAAATATTCAAATTTCATCAGAAAATGCATTTTTGTTATTGGGCCAAATTTGCCAAAAAACGTAAGGCTATAGTCTTACCTTCGTGAGCGTTTTTTGACCGTACATTAATTCACTTAATATTCACTCGAAGGCATCAAAAGTAGTCAGAAAATGCTTCTGTAGGATTTATTTTGTCCCAAATATACAAATTTCATCAGAAAATGCACATTTGTCATTGGGCCAAATTGGCCAAAAAAAGTAAGTCTTACCTTCATGAGCGTTTTTTGACTGTTCATTAATTCACTTAATATTCACTCCAAGGCATCAAAAGTAGTCAGAAAATGCTTCCATATGATTTATTTTGTCCCAAATATTCAAATTTCATCAGAAAATGCACTTTGGTCTTTGGGCCAAATTGGCCAAAAATCGTAAGGCTATAGTCTTACATTCGTGAGCGTTTTTTGACCGTTCATTAATTCACTTAATATTCACTCCAAGGCATCAAAAGAAGTCAGAAAATGCTTCCATATGATTTATTTTGTCCAAAATATTCAAATTTCATCAGAAAATGCATTTTTGTTATTGGGCCAAATTGGCCAAAAAACGTAAGGCTATAGTCTTACCTTCGTGAGCAGTTTTTTGACCGTTCATTAATTTACTTAATATTCACTCCAAGGCATCAAAAGTAGTCAGAAAATGCTTCCATATGATTTATTTTGTCCCAAATATTCAAATTTCATCAGAAAATGCATTTTTGTCATTGGGCCAAATTGGCCAAAAAACGTAAGGCTATAGTCTTACCTTCGTGAGCGTGTTTTGACCGTTCATTAATTCACTTAATATTCACTCCAAGGCATCAAAAGTAGTCAGAAAATGCTTCCATATGATTTATTTTGTCCCAAATATTCAAATTTCATCAGAAAATGCATTTTTGTCATTGGGCCAAATTGACCACAAAACGTAAGGCTATAGTCTTACCTTCGTGAGTATTTTGGGACCATTCATTAATTCACTTAATATCCACTCCAAGGCATCAAAAGTAGTAAGGAAATGCTTCTGTATGATTTATTTTGTCCCAAATATTCAAATTTCATCAGAAAATGCACATTTGTCATTGGGCCAAATTGGCCAAAAAACGTAAGGCTATAGTCTTACCTTCGTGAGTATTTTGGGACCGTTCATTAATTCACTTAATATTCACTCCAAGGCATCAAAAGTAGTCAGAAAATGCTTCCATATGATTTATTTTGTCCAAAATATTCAAATTTCATCAGAAAATGCACATTTGTCATTGGGCCAAATTGGCCAAAAATCGTAACGCTATAGTCTTACCTTCGTGAGTGTTTTTTGACCGTTCATTAATTCACTTAATATTCACTCCAAGGCATCAAAAGTAGTCAGAAAATGCTTCTGTATGATTAATTTTGTCCCAAATATTCAAATTTCATCAGAAAATGCACTTTGGTCATTGGGCAAAATTTGCCAAAAAACGTAAGGCTATAGTCTTACCTTACCTATTCACTCCAAGGCATCAAAATATGTTGGGATATGTGTCCACATTATATATTTTGTCTAAAAATTTCAAGTTCCGTCGTAAAAAGTGCATTTGATATTGCAACAAATATTCCAAAATACATGATTCTGTACTCTTTTTCTTCATATGCTTATCAAACCGTTCATAAATTCCTTTAAATTGACATAAAAAAAAAGACATAAGAATGTATTTGACAATTTGTCTAGATGATGAATTTTGTCATTAGTATTCAAATACCATAATAAAATGTACATTTGATATTGCACCAAATTTGACAAAATACATAAGGCTATAGTGTTTGCTTCAAATGCATTTTAAACTGTTCATAAATTCCCTTAAAATTCACTCCAAGACATCAAAATGTATTTGAACATTTGTCCAGATGATTGTTGTCCAAAAACTTCAAATACCTTTGTGTTCGTTTTTTGACCTTTCATGAATTCACTTAACATGCAGTCTAAGATATCAAAATGTATTTCAAAATATGTTCACATGATGTATTTAGTTGAACAAATTCAAATTCCGTCATTAAATGTATATTTCACATTACACCAAAATTGCTTATCTACACTAGGCTATATATAGTCTTACCCTTTTTGTGTGTTTTTGGACGTTTCATAAATTCCCATAAAATTCACTCATTGGCCATCCTCTAGTCCTTCATCAGTGGTCACAGGACGCTGCCCCCAAGACGCCGTTGGCTGGATATTTTTGGTTGGTGGACTATTCTCAGTCCAGCAGCGACACTGAGGTGTTTAAACTCCAACAGCACTGCTGTGTCTGATCCACTCATACAAGAGCAACACACAGTAACACACCACCACCACCACATCAGTGTTACTGCAGTGCTGAGAATGATCTACCACCCAAATATTAATGAATAATAATGTTATGCCTGATGGTAAACATTATTTCTTCATATTTTATGCTTTTTCCCATAATTAATATTGATTTTACCGATATATAAATACAGAACTTCCATGCTAGTCATTAACAGGGTGTAATTATTCAAATTCTCTCCAGTTTTGAATCAAGTTTGCAGTATTATTATGCAGAATTATGTTATGCAGAGAGGAAAGATGACGAGAAGTTTCAGTTTATCTTTCCCCAAATTAAATCAGCCACCCATCCTTGAGATCACTCAGCGCCTGCCCTTTGAACTGTTACATGGATTTGAATACAATGTTCGGGCAAAAAATTCCGACTGCTCCTGTTTTTCCGCACTTCACAGCTGGAAGACTGTATTTGATGCTGGGAATAAAAGCACTGAGCACAGATTTAATGGAAACACAAGAAGTGTGAAATCCCAGAGCAGATGCATCTGTTTATCACGCTCACATAATGATGATTGCTCAATTAGCTTCTGCACAGATTTGCATGAAATTTGCATTCTAACCGAAAAAAGACTAATAATAATAATAATAATCAGAAGGAGAACAATAAGAATTCAGGGTGGAGTATCTGGAATTGGAAAGCAGTGAGAGATTTAGTCACCCGTGAACCTAAATTGAGGTTCATGTTGATGGTACTATCAAATAACGAACTTAATGTCTTGTGTTTCTAAAGTGTTCATTATTTTATGCAGTCATTTTTTTTGTTCTATTGTAAAAGTCCCTGTAATGGAGAAAATCAAGAAGGCTCACAAAAATGGATCAGTTTATACTTCAATTTTGTCAAATTTGAGCAATGCAGTGCTGAGCATTTGAGAAAATGATATATGGAGCCATTTACCTGACGAAAATCCTTTATTTGAAGAAAGAAAAAACAGGAAATTAAAATTCAATATAAAAAATCTTAAATTGGAATTAAAATAAATGAGCAAAACAGTGCGGTTGTTTTGTATGCTTGCTACCTTCCACAGCTCCCCACAAAGAAGTCCCAATATTTTTCATTACAATTCCTTTTGTTTGGTTTTACTGTATTTGTATTTAGTTGCAAAAATCTCAATGTTATTTAGTGTTTTTACTGCTCTGTTAATTAGCGTCAGGATTTTATAGTTTTTAATACCAAATATTCACAGTAAAATACTGTATTCATCATTTTATTGTGAAACCGACTGATCTTAAATATTTTCTGTAATAACAGAAATCTGCAAATTACTGTGTAGATGAGCTGTATCAAACAGCATTATGGGATGTGACAACAAGTGAGAGTTAAAAAGACAAACATTTTAATAAAAACCTTTTATTAACCCTCTAACAATAACATTTTACATGATTTATTTCTGCCAGATTGAGATGTTGTATTTTTCAGTCAAATTGTCCAAAATATGCATTTTTAAAATATATATTTAGATATTCTGTGCAAAGCAAATCAAGTAAATATATATATATATATATATATATATATATATATAATCTTTGTAAAATGAAAGCTTTTTGCATGTATTTTTAGAGTAAATTACTTGTTATTGGTATAAATTACTACAGCCATTATGTCAAAACACAGAAGATTACTGTATTTTAATGACATTTATATTGTATATTACTATAGCATATTATTATAAGCATAAAGCAGAATAACAGTAATCTTGTGACGCAGACGGCTGTGGAGTCACAATATACAGCTGCTCTTTATTATTCACAGTTAATATGGTTCAGTTTCCAGTATGACAGAAATGCACTCACTGCCCAGTTACTGCCCTCTGGGATCTGCAAACTCACTCATATTAAATTCTCTGTGTGTGTCTTTATGATGATTCAACTCAGAAATCCGGTTCAAACCCTTCCTGAAGCTGTAGTGCCGCCCTTTCCATTCCCTTTCCATCTCATCAAGAGATCATACGAGATTCATATCCGGAGTTATGAGCCTGTGAAGAGGGGCTGAGATACACGTCATCCGTCTCTCACCGTGTGGAGCTGGTGGATTCGTGTGTCCGTCTACATTCAGTGTGAAACTGAGAGTTTCCAGCTGCTGAAGCTGTTGCTGCAGGTTTGGAAAGTAGTGATGAAGATAACAGAGCATTTAGATATGAAACATATGAGGATCCTGTTCTATGAAAAGCCTTTAGAGGAGAGTTTAAGAAGAGAGGAACAAATTGAGGGAATGAATCAGACAAAAGAGAGTTAAATAGATTTCATGGCTGCCTAAAAATGTTTTACTGAGTACACAGCAATAAAAATCATTCACTTGTTCACTTTGACACCAGGGAAAACTAATCAGCGTACTTATTGATTACCTTCGACCTGAGAGATTGCTGCTGCTTGATTTCTGCTTTGGTCGTCCGTTATTAAGCTCTGGACTTCAGGTCAATCTTGTTAAATCTGGAGCCACGTGTCGAACATGATTGGTCAATCATGTAATCAATCCACTCATTAAAGTCTGTAATTATATGGCCTCTAAGGATCACTGTAAACAGGAGCTAGATGATTAGCCAGCTGTCAATCACACAGTCAGTCTCTGTTGTTGGGTTTAGATTTTGTTTCCTCTCTGCAGAAAACAGTGTTAACATACAGTAATGTACATTAATGTTTCATTCTTAGTCATTTAGGCTGTTTATCTGGTGCATGTCCTGAATTTTTCACACAGTGCATCAGCTCGGTCTGCCCGGCATCTTCCCCCACCACCTGATCCAACTCATCACCAGGTGGTGATCAGTTGACAGCTCAGCTCCTCTCTTTACCTGAGTGTCCAAAACACATGGCCGCAAGTCCGATGACACGACTACAAAGTCAATCATTGAACTGCGGCCTAGGGTGTCCTGGTGCCATGTGCACTTAAGGACATCCTTGTGTTCAAACATGGTGTTCATGATGGACAAACTGTGGGTTGCACAGAAGTCCAAAAACTGAACACCACTCGGGTTCAGATCAGAGAGGCCATTCCTCCCAATCACACCCCTCCAGGTCTCACTGTCATTGCCCACGTGAGCGTTGAAGTCCCCCAGTAGGACAATCGAGTCTCCAGGAGGAGCACTTTCAAGCATCCTTCCCAAGGACTCTAAGAAGGCTGGGTACTCTGAACTGCTGTTCGGTGCATAAGCACAGACAACAGTCAGGACCCGTTCCCCAACCCGAAGGCGTAGGGAAGCTACCCTCTCGTCCACCGGAGAAAACCCCAGCATACAGGCACCGAGTCGAGGGGCTATGAGAAAGCCCACACCTGCCCGTCGCCTCTCACCATGGTCAACTCCAGAAAAGAATAAAGTCCAGCCCCTCTCAAGGAGATTGGACCCAGAGCCCAAGCTGTGTGTTGAGGTGAGCCCGACTATATCTAGCTGGTATATATATATATATATATATATATATATATATATATATATATACATACATAATTTTACTATATTTGATGCTTTTCCTTTTGGTTTAATTTAATGTAACATTGTTTTGAAGAAACAATTTTATCTTGTTTCTATATTTTTTATAATTAGTTGACAACATAATTAGAGAAGTCAGAAGTCAGATATTAATGTAAGCTAACTTACATTAATGTTTTTTTTCTTTCCCCTTACATTCCCACATAATTTGGTGTTTTCAAAAATTGCACAGCATTAAGGAAATTAAGAAAACCTAAGATTGTATGTTCAAGGTTATGATACAGCAGTGCTGAAGTAAATTCACTGAACAAAGCAAATAACAAATTGAATAAAATTAATCACTGACTGCAGTTTTTTCACCATGCAAACCCTGAGGGTTAAATGATTTGTGTTCTTGGTGAAGGTCTGGGAGGATGTGAAGGTACAGCAGTAGGATTAGTGGAAGATTGAGATTGGCGTGTATTCGTGATTTATGGCGAACGCCATAATTTATCATGAGATACTGCAGATTGGCAAACATACACTGTCCTCATTTCAGCTCGTACATTTCAAATTACTTTCATGTCATCTGGCTGTTTGACATGTCAGAAACATTTCACAGCACAAACACGACAAAGGCAGCGGCGCTCTGATTAAACATGCTGGATGTCATCGCTGTCGTCTTTACTGAGGAATCAGTCTTGATCTGGAAGCTTTCATCTTTCTAAGAAAGGTTAAAACGGGTCAGACATGATGCACTACCTGTCAAAAGCTTGGGGACATGCACCTTCACTGCAAAATAATAATGATAATAATATCTGAGCAGTGGTGGACAGTAACTGAGTAACTGAGTATCTGGGTAACTGAGTATCTGAGTAAATGTAATTAGTTTCTGTACTTTAGTATTTTTGGTGTATCTGTACTGAAGTTTCTCCGTTCTGGACTTTTTCCTTTCACTCCACTACATTTCAGAGTCTAATATCCGACTTTTTCCTCCTACATTTTGAGAAATCTGTCGTTCCTTTTGGTTTCTGTGTGTATAAAAACGTAACATGTCAAAACGAAAGAAGCGCAAAGCCAGAGCGCCAATCAGGGCCCAGCGGTCACTTTGTTTAGAGCTGGTTTTGACCTGTTGGTCATACCGACCCAGTGCAGCACGCGGTTCAACGTCAGCGCAGCAGCGTAAAACTTTGGGAGAGTCTGTTCAACATAAATGATGAACTAACCTAACTTTGTGTAAATAGAGCTCAATATAGAAATATCTCCACATATGCAGTCGAGACTGACGCGGCTTTTTTCTGAATTTCTACAAACACCAGTTCATTTTATAGTAAATGAGTTTGGGCTTGTTTATGTTTATGAACAGACGCCTACAGATCAACATAGTAAAGGAGCTCATCTGTGATCCTGAGTTTAAAGCCAGTTTTTATTCAACTTAAACTTGGAACTAAGTTGTAAATAAATCTGAAACTGAAACTTTGCTTGTGTGTAAAAAGTGATTTCAGAGCCACTCGGTTCTCCCTGATGGAAACTGTTTACCTTCAGTGTTTTGTGCTTCTGATCATTTTAATAGACGTCAGCGTCACTAATTAATGACGTCCTATTAAAAGACTGGTTTACCAAGAGAGACGCTGGAGGACTTTCACCTGAAATGAGTTCATGAAGCCAGTCTGGTTATAAAAATGATAACAGGACATCAGAGCCAGAATTCCTCTTTTAGTACTTTTACTTTATACTTAAGTACATTTGAAGGGAAATACTTTAGTACTTTTACTCAAAGGGGGGGAACTTCTACTTTTTACTGGAGGAATATTTTACTACTTTAACTCAAGTACATGGTTTGTGTACTTCATCCACTGCTGTATCTGAGTAAGTCAGCACATCAACATATCTAATATTTATCATTTTGAGATTTTGGTAAAGATTATGCAATACATTTATAGACAATTTGATCACACTTTCTTTTACAATACCTTAATTTCTACATATTAACTAAGTGAGCGTGAGATACAAACTCCTAAGTACAACATAATTCATTTGGGTGGGTAATTTATGATGTAACTCCACATCCTTTATGAAAACAAATGCGTATATGGCTTATTCTGCAAATTTTAGGGCAAAGTTTTTGTTTATTTGCTATGTTTAACAAGCATAAAATAGCATAAAAATTTGATAAAACTTAACAGGACAGTGGACCTCATTCTTACTCACTTAATATATGCAAACTGTTTGGCATTTTAGTGTGATTTAGTTAAACTGCCTCACTGAGCTCACCAGAGTTCACCCAAATAATTACCTAACACTGGAGTGTGAACCTCCCATTCATCTGATTAATACAGCATTTACACATAAAGGAACTGTGAAATGCATTACTGCTCTGATAGTTAATGTTGGTTACTTGTTTAAAGAAATGCTTTAATGAAGTAAAATTATCTGCCAATCAAGTAAGACAAGTGTACAAGATAAAACCGCTTAAACCATGGACACTCTGTGGTTGGTATAGTGTAGTGGATAACACCTCTGCCTTGTAGGCTGGGGTTCAATACCCGCCTGGGTAAACACCCGACACTATACCAATAAGAGTCTTTGGGCCTTCACCCACCTGTGATAACATGATCAAATTGTAAATCATTTAGGATAAGAGCGTCTGCCAAATGCTGTAAATGTAAACTCGTCTATAAATGGAGTGAATCATCTTCTAATATTCTTACCACAGTCTCGTAATGAGACGAATCAGATTTATTGGCTAGATTTAATGTGAGTTTGACTTGGCAAGACATAATTTCAATATAATTTTGCTACAAATAAGCATAATTTATTTGTCAGTTTTCAACAACTCAGCATATTAAACAGACGTGTACTTAGATCTCTGCCAAATTTCTTTGCCAAAGTGGCTGGAAGAGCTGCCAAAAGCTCTAGGAGTCACATGATAATCTTTTGTCTCTGAAACCTAAACATCAGATTTGATGGCACAAAATCATGGAAAGAAGCATTATTTTACATAAAGCACAAAAGATGTTAATGTGGCTCGTAAAAAAATTCTGAATGACACCATTGTAGGTCACAAATCTTCTGCACTTCAAAAATTATATTCTTTCCAAGGGAAATTATCGTAAATCTAGACAACATGTCTATAATATTTGTCATAAACAGAACTAACAGAATTATATTTAAGCAGTAGAACCCGAGATGGAGTGTGTTATGGTGGAATATCATCCCGGCTGTGATCTGGTGTCCGTAGATCATCTCAGCCGTGATGTTATTGGTGATAACTCCCTCCTCGAGTGCTCTACTGCTTTAATACAGCAGTTAAATAAATACAGTAAGAAATTAATAAACTGGCCATGAACGCGGCGTTTAATATGTTTTAATGTTCAGCTCCTTCCTCCTAATTAGAGCTCCTTAACGAGCAGCTCGTTGCTACGTCAGAGTAACGAGCTCCACCCACTCGCTGCTCAGCCGGCAGTTCGTTCTCCAGCTCCTTACACTAAATTCCCAAACTGTCGTCACCACTGAGCAGCTTTTCTGTTTTTATTAGGTCAGTTTTACGGCTCAGTCTGATTTGGTCCAACTCTGAAGATCAGACACGTCTGGCAAATGGTGTTGGGTTAATTTCTGGCTGATTCCAGGTTGTTCAGCTGTTCTTCTGTCACAGCTGCCAACTGAAAAGCTGCTCAGTGGAGACGACAGTTTGGGAATTTAGTGTCGTCTCGTCTTCAGAATCTGACCAAATCGGCTGTCGGTCAGATGTGACCTTAACAGTGTCCTACAGCTGTCAAAGTCGTTGCTTAGCAATGACATCTCAGTGGAGTGATACAGTGCTTGTGAAAAAGCTGTGATGTTATGGTGAAATAACAGCACCGTTAGAACGCCTCTCAACCAATCACCTCGCGTGGCCAGAACTAACTGTTGTATAAAACCTACTTATAGACAGTTTCTCTCATATAAAATAATCTAGATATTTTATCAGTGTAGAATACTAATCAAAACAAGCAAGTTATCTACAAATAGATGATTGTTTAATTTGATCAAATTACTAACAGTGTGTAAAATGTCTAGAAGTGGGTTGAATAATCTTTCAGTGACCTCTACACTGATCAACAAGCCACAGTTTTAACAGAAAATAGACCAAACCAACTGGTTCCACATCCACAAGGGAGTAAGGCAAGGCTGCCCATTGTCACTTCTCTTGTTTGGGCTGCTCAACTGCAGGACTGACATGGACAACTGAGGTTTCATGACTGATGGAAGAAGCATCAATGACCTTCAATACATAGATGATACATTACTATTACAAATGATATTTTCACATTATTTTGACAAAATATTAATTACCCAGCCATTAAAGCACAAAACACCAGTGACAAATAGATGTTATGAGCTGCCTGATAAACAAAATGATTAATAAATGAAAACAAGATAATAAGTGAGTGTGACTCGCCTTCTCATGCCTTGAGACACTTCCTCTCTGATGAGCCTCGACCCAAAGAAGCAGTTTAATAGTGCTGAAAATACTGTGTTAAAATGTAAAATAAGAGTCCTGATAACACCAGTGACCACAATCCCCTTTGACGAATGAATGAAAAAAGACATATATTAAAATGTAGTAAAAGGTTAATGGTATAAAACATAAATATGAATCTGTTAATGCTTTTCCAAAACTACTGGACTACAGCAGCCAAAGTAGTAGTAGTTATCTAAACATTACATTTGATGGCACGATATCATGAAAAGAATCATAATTTTACTTGAAGCACAGAAGATGTTCATGTAGCTCTTACAAAATTACTGATAGGCAGCGCTGTAGTTCACAAATCTTATGCACTGCACTTCAAAAATGATATATTTTGAAGTCATCTTAAATCTAGACAACATGTCTAATATTTCTCATAATTAGATTGCCATAAAATTATTTAAGATTATTACAGACAGTTTTACTTTGATGATGTGATCTTGATGTTTTGTTAGAATAGTAATCTTAGTGACATGATCTTTCTACACTGGCAGATGATTCTACTTGCTGCAGACATTTTTTAACCAAAAAAGAAAAAAGTTATCTGCAAGGGAAGATTTATTGTGATAAAATTACTAACAGTGTGTAAAAATGTCTAGAAATGGGCTGAATTATCTTTCAGTGACCTCTACACTGATGAACATGCCACAGCTTTAACAGAAGACAGACAAAATAAAAATGGTCCCATATTGGCAAGGGAGTAAGACAAGGCTGCCCCCTATCACTTTTCCTGTTTGACCTGCTCACTGAACATGTTATAATAAAGCAGAACTGGACTGGATGACCGGGGATTCAAGACTGATGGAAGAACCATCAATACGTTTCAATATGTAGATGAATTTGGAAGACCTGAAGGAACAGAGCAACAAGTTGAGACTTCAGCTCAGTATGAAGAATGTAAGGTTATGTTGATGGGAAAGAGGCCAACTTCACCAGTGACGGAGACGATGTGGAAACAGTGGACAGCCTTGACCCACTCAGATCAATTATTAACAACAAAGGTTTCAGCAGAGTTTCAGCAAGTAATATGACACAGATAAGCGCTCAGCAGAACCATGATGAAGGAGCCTGAAAAGACCTTCAAATACATTCGTCTCTACAAACAAAGGTCAGAATTGTGCAGGCTGTGGTCTTCTTGGCTGTGGTTCTTTATGGATGTGAAAGCTGGGCATCATAAAAGCAGGACAAGAAAATAAATGGATGTCCTTTTGAGACCGTCGATGAAACCTTGGACGACAAACAAAGCAAACAAATGATTCTTTGATCAAATCAAGCCTCAACTCTCAGTCAAAACTCATAACCAAACGGTGTTGAGTCATTCTCCATTTGCAGTCCGAATTCAGCTGGATATATATATTTTTTAAAAAATCGACTTCTTTCATCTGCGACCCTGAGGGAGAAGCGGCTTAGAAAATGTGTGTGTGTGTGTGTGTGTGTGTGTGTGTGAGACTTCTTTCATTTCAAAACTAAACAATCTTAATACATCCATTAATATCTATGTCTCCTATTATCAAATATACAGAAAGGAGCTGAATTCCAGACATATTATACAGTCACTGGTGTATGAATATGGAGTAACTCCAGTGACGGTGACTCCAGTGACATTCTGGTTAAAACTGAGGTTTCTGTAAATCGGCTGACTCGTTGGCTGATCAGGTGACCTGTATTTAATGTCAGTAATAATAAAACTTTTGTCAAAATATCGTTTATCACCCAGCCATTAACGCACAAAACACCAGTGACGCATAGAAGTTATGAGCTGCCTCATAAACAAAATCATTAATAAATTAATGGCATATAGTGAGTGAGTGTGACTCGCGTTCTCAGGCCTCGAGACGGTTCCTCTCTGATGAGCCTCGACCCAAAGAAGCAGTTTAATAGAGCTGAAAATACTGGGTTAAAATGTAAAATAAGAGTCCTGATAAAACCAGCAACCAAAATCTCTGAGACAAATGGAAATAAAAAATAATAATTTTAAATGTAGTATAATATATATATATATATATATATATATATATATATATATATTAGTATAACGTTAACGATGTAAAAAGTAAACACATCTGTTTTACACACATTTCTAAGTTAAACCTTTTTTTATAAAACATCAGTTTTGTGTCAAGCGACTATGAAACAGGATAAAATCAGACAAATCCAAGAAAGTATAAGGGAAAAGTGTTATTTCATCTTAGGCCTGTGTAAACGTACAGACTGACTTTTGGAGCTGTGACTCATATTTTAATCATCTTTTTAAGCCCTGCAGCCTTTGAGACACGGTTTCCCCTCCAAATCAAGAGGCTCTTATTTTGGACACGTTACAGAAAGAAACAGATTGGGAACCAGATGTCACCATGAGTTGGACCCAGTTTGATGGCACTTATAATAATAACCCTATATTCAAACAGCTCCATCTTTTCATGCATTTTACTTTTATTTATTTATTTATTTATTTCATTGCATTCCTGCTGAACAGAAACAAAACAAATCCTTCCTACTTTGATTGAAGTACCTTATCATCCCTGATGAGCTGACACATCAGAGCACTAGCTACGTTTAAGCTGCTTTGGTTTCACGTTGCTTGCAGTGGAGTCTGTCAGGTGGACTAAGGCTGAAGGTTTTCGCTTTTCTCTCCTCGGTGGTCATCTCAGGGGTTTCACTTTTAGCACACAGATGGACTTATCCATCCCAGGAATTGCAGGAGAAGAGCCCTTTCCTCTGTTTACCACTAAACCTCCGCTGGGAAATTGGTGGGCAGCCTCATTCAGGTGCTCTGCAGTTCAATCCCACCCGCTTCAACCTCCCGGCTGTTTTTTTTTTTTTTTTTTTTTTTTTAAACAAAGTGCACATTGACCTTTCAACATGTGGCGTCCCTCAGCGAGCATCAATTCAGTTCTCACTGCCGGTGGACAAAGGATGGACCTTTCACCAGAAAGGCGCCAAAAGCAGCAGAGCAGGGTCTGCGCAGCACTTTAAACCCCCTTCCTGTTACAGTTCTTAAACGCATCATGTTTAAAAGAGCTGCGATTTGAGGGCAATTTAGAGAAATGTGGAGTGCAACATCACAAACACCAGAGCTTAACACCTAAAGGAATTATGTCTGAAAAGAATATTTTTCCATTTTACTTGCTTTTGATGCCTTTCTTGTAATTCTACTCATGCTGCTGTGCATTTATGTACCAAAAACAGCCACGCCCCTTTTTATTTGACCAAATTCCAACCTCTTTTTAAGGCTGTACCTTTAAAACTTATATGTAAATGAGCTCTGGGCTGATTGGCCCTGTATTGTGCCTCATTTAAAAAGCAGTCTGGTCTGAAACTACAGAAGTAATCAGTTCAAAATGGGCTGTTTCCTGCAAGACTGAGCAGCAAGTTTTAACAATGATTATTCACACCGTCAAAGAGTTTTAGATATATTGCGACAACAGTGATTTTATATGTACATTGTTATATATAATATTATTTATATATATAAATAAAATCGCTGTATACATACACACACACATGTATATGTATATGTAATGTATAAATAATAATTCCATGACATTGACCCCTTAAAATTATGGAAACACCCCAATTATTTTTTTTGCTCTATTCTTCAACACTTTGGTTCATTTAATGTTCCAGTCAAGCAAAAGTTTTGGTCAATTAGTCCACTGTTTAAAATAATTTTAGCAATCAATGCATTTTTGCTTGTAAATTCTTTTTGATCTGTATTAATTAGCAAAAGCACGTATGGCATAATGACTACAAATAATGTTGGGCGTCTTTGAGGACAGATTTGGAAACATAGAGACATAAAATCCCTATTTATTGACATTGTACTGATGTTGTTTGGTTTTATTATAATCACAGTGCTTTTCAGAGCGAATAAACACAATGATCAAATTCATTTGTTTTAAAGTTAAATCAGGTGCCTAAAGGTTTCACACAGCACTGTTTGTGTGCATCCACACCGGTCAGGCGTAACGTTCTGACCACCTCCTCGTTTCTACGCTCATTGTCCATCTTATCAGCTCCACTTACTGTATAGCTGCACTCTGTAGTTCTACAGTTACAGACTGTAGTCCATCTGTTTCTCTGATACTCTGTTACCCTGTTCTTCAGTGGTCAGGACCCCCATGGACCCTCACAGAGCAGGTACTGTTTGGGTGGTGGGTCATTCTCAGCACTGCAGTGACACTGACGTGGTGGTGGTGCATTAGTGTGTGTTGTGCTGGTATGAGTGGATCAGGCACAGCAGTGCTGCTGGAGTTTTAAAGTGGACAATGAGTGTAGAAACAGGGAGGTGGTCAGAATGTTACGCCTGATTTAACTGGGGAGAAATACTACATACAATTTTGCTTTAAAATTTTAAATAAAATTTTAAGCTTTAGATTTTCTTGATATTCTCTTATTTCTCTTAGAAAATCAACAACATGTCATTTGACCAGGGGTGTTCAAACTTTTGCATGTGACTGGAATCAAAGTAATAGAAAACCAGTTTGGTGGCAGATAAACATATAAAATGAGTCTAATATAGGAGTCAGCGCTAGTCTATATCACTGAAAATAATTAGTAAGCAGCTACGAAATTAAAAGTAAAGAAATTTAGAAAATGAATGTTCATAATATGTTGTTTTTAAAGGCACAGTCACATCTTGAGACAGAATTCCTATAAACAGATTATATTGTATTATTATTTCTTCACTCCTTGTTTAAAAATAAAACAAAATCACTGCTCATTACAGATTTATCAACACCTTGGATTATTTTATAAAAAGAGCATTTATTTCAAAGTTTTCCGCTTCTTAGATTGAAGCACATAATAAAGCAACAGTACAATGTTCATAAAATATAAGTGTGATGCTGTAACAGTTTCGTACATGTTGAAATACTGATATTTGTATGTATACTAAAATAAGAACTTTTAAAATTGTACAAATAGTTACCATAAAATCGACATAGAAATTAGCTGTTTCTCACTGCGACAGGACAGATTGCTATTTTCTCACAGGGGAGAATAATAATATACGCCATTAAAGAAAATGAAGAAATGAAGAGATTGAAAATAATGATAATTGTAATAATTATATCTTCATAATAAAAAAAAAAGAGAGGAGATTTTACATGAACCGAAAGGCGCAAGTTTGATCCTCAAGAGACATATCTGCACGTTTGTACTGTACATACGTTATATGGATTTTATCTTGCTTTAGGATATAGTTTTCAAGTTACAAAAGAAAAAGAAAAATGCACTGCGTTTGCGAGAGTGTCCGTGATTTTAAGGCGATTTTTTGAGCTCACGTGTCTTTCTTTGTTGTGGTTCATTGGTGGTGTTGGCCTGAAGGTGGGTTGGTATTTTTTGTTGTTATTTGTTTGTTTGTTTGTTTGTTTTTTTTCTTGCCTTTGTTGGATCCTTCAACTTCAGGGCCTATTTTTATTAAAAAAAGGAGAACAAAAGCAAAAATTTAAAGAAGAAGACGACGTCCTGTTTGGGCAGATCCTCCGACGGCCAGTAGGAGGCGCTACAGAAGGGACCGAGTCTGAGTTTGCTGACCTTTTTTTTTTCTCGTGTTTCTTCGTTAATAAGGCAACTGTTTTTTTCTCCATTGTGAGCTCATTCACAGTATCAGCATTTCCACGTCTTCCTGTGACCACCTTACGAACAAGAAAAGAGTGAATTACGTTGCGTTCTTTCGTGCTCAGACGACCACGCGGGTATTTCTTCGGATTTCCGTACATCCCACAGAGTTGTTTTTTATTTTCTTTTTGTCTTTTTTCTTTTTTTCAGATTTTATTTTTCCCCCCACTTAGCCGTCATCTTCCGATCGTACCCTACACGTAATGATCTCCTACCGTTTATGCAGTATACTGGCACGTATACTCGAAACAAGCGAACGAAACGACCTAAAAAGTTTACTATAAATAGTAAATGAACTCGTGGAATACTTATAGTAAACCTCACACAGTACACATAGTTAGTGGAAGTGATGGGAGCGAGGTGTAAGAAGAATCGACAAAAAATAAAAACCCAAAAAAGTGGTCGTTAGGAGTTGTCGTCGGCCGAGTCTTTGGTGCCGTACAGGTCGGCGAGTTTTTTGAAGCGCGGCCCCCAGCTCTGGAGGTAGTCGTAGTCCAGGTCAGAATCCGTAGTGACTGATTCCAAAGAGCTGAGCGATCCCGCGATGGAGCCTCTGCCTTCGTAGCCGTAGACCTGGATGGAGTCGTACGGTGGGGCGGTGGGGTCGTTGTCTGCGTCGGAAATCCTCGTTTTGATGAAGTCATCCACGTCGACGCTGTTAGCCACTGGCCTCAGCCCGGGCCTCAGAGGGTACTGCAGCTCCGGCTTGATGTCCTTACGCGGCAGGAAGCCGTTGGCGCCGTCCGGGTTCTGCAGGGTGGCGATGTCGAAGGCCTCCGTGTCCTCCTCGCCGCCACCCTCGTCGTCATAGGTGATGATGTTCTCGCGGATGTCCTCCTCCTCGAGGACAATCAGCGGCTCCTTCTTCTGCCGCCGCAGAGCCACGAACAGAACCACGATCGCTGTAAAACGAGAAGAGCAGGGGTTTTGAGCAATTTAACACCTTTTTCAAAGCAGTCACAAAATGCAGTTTACGGCTCCGTCAGCTCCGTCAGCTCCGTCAGCTGAGCTATGCATTTTCTGTCTTCACTAATTCTTGATGGAATACATTTGAATGGAAATGTGCTGAAATTTTGGCCTCACTTCATTTGGAAGGTCCCCTAAAGATGCTCAACAGACACTTTTTGGTGATGTTCAGTTGATTATCAGCAACATTTAGGTTAGCGTTAGTTATAGGACTAGGTGTAGGTTTTGCCTTGAGGTTAGGCTTAAGGTTAGGTTTAGGGTCAGGGAAGGATTTACAGTGTATCTACAGTGGACCATCCAAATAAAGAGTTATCAGGTTAGGTTTAGGGGGTCATCAGCATGACTGCAGATCTAAACTGCAGGCCTATTTAGACAGTAATCCTTAGGCTTATTGTTCAGACTCATCCCTCTACATACATCATAAAATACTTTACAGTAATGATAATAAACTTGGCAGCAGTGAGTCTCACCCAGCAGAATCACGATGCAGGCGAGGATGGCTATCAGAGCCCCGGTGCTGAGTCCAGCGGGCAGGACGAACGGCTCCACGTTGCAGGACAGGATGGTTCCTTTGCTGTCGCAGCTGCACACGCGGATCATCAGCGTGTTGGTGCTGCTCATTGGAGGAACTCCGTTATCATTGATCTCTATGGGGAGCTCATAGACGCCCTGCGTCATCCTGCTGAAACCCCTCCGGATCACCATGACGTTGGCCGTGCTGTCTGTGGCAGAAAGACGGAAACGTGAGCAACGTCTGAGGAAGACGGATACAACATACAGAGAAAACAGCAGTGACAGTGTAAGTATGAACATCTGTAACAGAGACTGCATGTGGCCACAACGGAGATGAAGTTGGCTGGATTAGAGCGTCAATAGGCTAGAATAATATGCTCTATGTATACAATATTGACTTTATCTCCATATATTTTATTGGTATTGATTTTCTTGTGTTTATTATGTAATTATCTTATTTTTAATGTTGCTCAGTAGCTAAAATATTTCACTTGGATATAGTAAATTACAAGTTTACTGTGTTTACCTTCGCATTTATAAAAAATTCTTGTTGCTGATTACAATTTAAATATTATTACTTTTTTATTCTTTCATGCAAAATAGTACGGTTGGGCTGAGTGGTATATTTATTATTATTATTATTATTATTATTATTATTATATTATTTATAATTATATTATATTATATTAGTAGTAGTAGTAGTAGTAATGTAGGCTTACAAACATACTATGTTTATAAAATGTCTGAAAATATCAGTAATAATGAGTCTTTGAGTCTTCAGGGACCATGATGACTATTGAATGTGTTAATAAGATGTCATTTCCACGAACTCCGACCTTTGTCTAATTTGGGAAAAGTTTTGTAGAGAATTGCTGGGGTGTGTCATGTTATTGCTTTCACCGAGATAGGTTATTGTGTATATATATATATATATATATATATATATATATATACACACACACACACACACACACACACACACACACACACACTATATTGCCAAAAGTATTCAGTCATTCCCACAAAGTTGGGCGTGTGAAATTGTCCAAAATCTCTTGGTGCTGAAGCTTTAAGAGTTCCTTTCACTGGAACTAAGGGGCCGAGCCCAACTCCTGAAAACACCCCCACACCATGATCCCCCCTCCACCAAATTTCCACTGACCCCGCTCTGTCATTTTACGTGGCCGACCACTTCGTGGCTGAGTTGCTGTCGTTCCCAATTGCTTCCACTTTGTTATAATCCCACTGACAGTGGACTGTGGAATATTTAGTAGTGAGGAAATTTCACGACTGGACTTGCTGCACAGGTGGCGTCCGATCACGGTACCACGCTGGAACTCACTGAGCTCCTGAGAGCGACCCATTCTTTCACTAATGTCTGTAGAAGCAGTCTGCAGGCCGAGGGGCTCGGCTTTATACACCTGTGGCCATGGAAGTGACTGTTTTTTTTTTAACCAATGTATCATCAATATTTTTCCATATTGTAACTACAGCATCACTTACCAGGGTTACTTTCCTGCACTTTCTACTTAAGTACTACTCTATTTTGCACTTCTGGTTAACTGCATTTCATTGGCTCTGTACTCTGCACAATGACAATTCAGTTCAATCTAATGTGATTTAATGTGATCTAAACTACTGAAAAAGAACCAAAAGTCATGTTTGGACCATTTCTACTGGTCTCTTTGACACAAAATGTCCACACAGTGTACCAAGCAGCTTCTATTTTCAAACATTATGAGGTTCTAGAGTTACGAGATTTTTTATGACGAGATGAGATGCTCTGACAGCTGTGAGGTTTGTGGGCACCAGAGAGAGGAAAGTGAGGTGAGAACAGGCCTGTATTAAATTCGTCTTTAATCTGACAGACATCTATCTGCTGTAATCAGAGCAGAGGAGAAGGTGGAGGTGGAGGTGGAGGTGGCTTTAATGAAGGCCTGGGATGAGCTGGATCAGCTCCAGCACACACACAGCTCCCTGTGCGCAAGGTCACACTCGGAGCAGAGATGGAGTGACTTCATTTAGTCACCCTGTGGCTTCTGTAATTTTCTCCCTCTCTCTCGCGCCGGCATCACTGTCTTTAGGCCTCTGCGGCATAAAGGCCTCTAATGACACACCTTCAGCACTTATGTGGCATGACACCAAGCGAAGGCTGCCTCAGTCTCACCTCCTCTTATAATGCTGTATCATATTCTGACTGCAAGATTACCATGAGCAGTCACATCTGAACTGTTAGTGCTCCTCTGAGGCTCCACTTCTTATCCAGCGCTGAAGGAGCCTTTTCAGGCCACTCTCGGCAGTAAACAGCTCATACAGAGCGCCGCGGCAGCAGCGGCGCTCTCAGAGCGGCTCCTGTAGAGGGACGTCTCTGTGCATACACACATGCCTAAACTGCATTTAGCCACCACTTTATTAGAAATGTCCGCCAATCAGCCAAATTCACTGGCCGTTTTATCAGAAACACCAACCACATACGCGTAGACTTAAAGGCATTTCCAAGAACGTGGCCAGTTAATGCAAGGTGTTTCCAATAAAGTGGCCAGTGAGTGGAAGTACAAGGTAGGTTTCCAGTGACCTTGTTAGGGGAAGCCCAGGGCAGATGTTTCCAATAAAGGGGCCAGTGAGTGGACATACAAAGCAGGTGTTTCCAATAAAGTGAGTGGGTGGAAGTACAAGGTAGGTGTTTCCAATGTAGTGACCTTGTTAGGGGAAGCCCGGGGCAGATGTTTCCAATAAAGTGGCCAGTGAGTGAAGATTCAAGGTGGTCGTTTCCAATAAAGTGGCCAGTGAGTGGACGCACAAAGCAGGTGTTTCCAATAAAGTGGCCAGTTAGTGGACGTACAAAGCAGTTGTTTCCAATAAAGTGGCCAGTTAGTGGAAGCACAAGGTAGGTGTTTCTAATTAAGTGGCCCATTGTAGGGAGTACAAAGTAGGTGTTTCCAATAAAGTGGCCAGGTGTATTTACTCTGAGTCCAGTGTCTTTTTCTACTGTAGCAGCTAAATTTCCCTTCGGTCATCATTAAATTACGTCTCTCTGTCTATAATCCGTTACCATAAGCTCATAAACATATATTTTTCCTATTTTAAATGCAGTCGATGTGATGGCCATTGCTGAGTGCATATAATAAGGGGGTTGTGTAATTTGCGGCTGGTTTTCATTAAGTTGCAATGATAAGGCGACGTTAGAGGTCCACGCCGAGCTGGCCGTAATGGAGTGAGAGATAAACGAGTGGGTGAAAACTCTTCAAATCTGTGTCCATTTGAAAGGCTCCTCTGGCCGATGATAAAGCCAGTCAATCTGAGCGGCCTAATCTGTCTCCCTCACACTGCTGGCTTTTGAAATGGCCCGGTGGAAAAAAAGCACTCATTTCCGCTCTCATTAAAGCAGATCAAACAGAGGAGACATCGCCATCTCTCTCTCTCTCTCTCTCTCTCTCTCTCTCTCTCTCTCTCTCTCTCTCTCTCTCTCTCTCTCTCTCTCTCTCTCTCTCTCTCTCTCTCTCTCTCTCTCTCTCTCTCTCTCTCTCTCTCTCTCTCTCTCTCTCTCTCTCTCTCTCTCTCTCTCTCTCTCTCTCTCTCTCTCTCTCTCTCTCTCTCTGGCCTTAAAGCCCTGCTGATCTGCTGGTGAATGAACGTGAGTCGTGGTGAAGCCGTTCACATCAGAAACTCCTGAATGGCTTCATGTTATTAAGACACCAGCAGGTGATCATGTGGAATTACAGACAGCAGCTGTTGACCGCCTCCGTCACGGAGTCATAACTGAGACGGGGTCATTTTGCGCTCACTGACGATTTTTTAACATGCAACTGCAACTCTGCTTCATTTACATACACTTAATATTGTAACATAGTGTTAATTATTCAATTATATCACATCATGACTTTGGTGGTAAGACAGCACGTTCTCTACAATGAATATTCATAGAGGCCACTTCTAGGTGATTAAAAGATGAACATCATTGTTATTGTTGTTGTTGATGTGACTGTTAGCCATCCATTTCGGTTGAGACTGCTGGCCAATCAGAGGCTGTGTTCCTGACTTGTTGACCAATCAGTGAATGTGTTCCTGAAATTTCAACCAATCAGAGGCTGCGTTCCTTTCCAAATTATTTTAACAACTACACTTTCTTGAGCCTCAATCGATCAATATTGGTTTTTAAATGAATTATCTAGAACTCCAAGCACTACAGAAGAGCTCGTCCTCACAGTCATGTAGGAAGGCTGAGGCCATATTTTGAATTAAAAAACGTGTTTTTCTGCAATTTTAACTACAATAATCTCTACATGACTATGGAATATATGAATTAAATGACATGAAGAAAACAAAAGCCAAATAAATATTATAAAATATATAATAAAAGTCCCCCAGGAGTCGTGTCACTGGTGTTACCGCTTAACAAAAAGTCTCTTATTTTGAAATAAAAGTCACGCCGATGACGTCACTCGACCTCCATTGACCTGTTTTCTGAGGATCTATGGAGAAAATCTCATGGTGATTCCACTGTGTCTCTCAGTTCTCAGAGATCTTCTCATTCAGCTCATGATCTCATATGAAGCTTCTAGCTGACGTCACTGGTGTGACCGACTTTATTCTGAGGTCACTGTGAAAAAATAGAAACACCAATGGATTAAATTCCATATTTTAGTGGACGTTCCCTGATGGACGGCGTGTGGTTTGATGTTCTGTAAAATGCGTTGATCATTAAAAACGTCTCTGGTGTTTCCTTTACTTTGAGGAACACCGATGACGGTCAGTCACACCAGTGACTCCTATGGAGAGGCAGGAAAGTGGACGTTTCTTTAGAACGACCCTGAGGGACGTCATTTCATTCCACTCTACATATAAATAGACGCAAAAAGTTCTTTTTGTCCCTTCACAGCTTCTAAAAGCTGCTGAGTTGTTTTATTCCTCTCTTTTAAAACTCTTTTCTGTCTGAGCTCCACTCAGTGTGCCATGTCACCCCTTAGTCCTGAGGCCAGAGTTTTCCATCTCAGTGCCAGCGCAGCCTGGCATGGCTGGAGCTCCTCGCGCCTGCCCGCTCTGGCCCAGGCACAGCGGGCACCAGGCTGGGCCCAGGGGTCTGCGGCCGTGCCAGGCATTGAGCCCCTAAAGCAGCTGGGGAGGAGAATCTCTGCCATGCGGCAGGGAAAGTGTGAGAGGAACGGTGCTAATCATCATGCTAGCGTGGCCTCAGCCATGAACCCACAGCCTCTGATGTGATTAGAGAAAAACACGAGTGAATCCAGCTCTTTGTGTGATGTCCAGAGATAAGACATAATCATCTATATGAGGATGACAAGTGTTTAAACGGTCCTAAAATCTGATTGGCTGAGCTGCATACGAAGCGGTTGTAAAATCCATGATATGTGCCCACCCACGACCGCCTCACGGTGACTGAATTGTGTATTAATACGACAAAGCACAAAAGGTCATCAATAATCTTTGTCTATCATGCTGCTCACATGGACCACCAAGTGATGATGAAGTAAGAACCTGCTTACTGTTTAAACTGAGGAGCTGACAACTTATGTTCTTAACTAGAACCAGGCTGGTCAGCTGGCTAAAAGAGCCAACAGCCGAAACAGCTCCATCATTAATATGACAGGCTTGAATTAAAGCACTTACAGTGTGATTTACTGTGAAACTGCAGTATGAAAGTCTAAAAATGTCTCTTGAATGTCTGAAACACTTCAAATGTGTTTGTCAGAAGTCGCGTCAAACCCAGGCTGAATCCCAAACGGCTCCGTACTCCCTAAATAGTGTTCTAGCTATGAAAGTTTGGGAATTCTAGCCTGTATGGAGTGTGGGTGTGTCTGAGTCCCAAATCACTGCTTCTTAGCTGTATTTTGCTCTGTTGAGCTGCAGGATCCAGTATTTAAACTCCTACGTCGTGCACTATGTGGGGAGCAGGGAGCTGTTTGAGATCCAGCCCCAGTGTGAGAGAGATGTGGTGGTGATTTAGTGACCAAAAAGAATGCATAAGGTGAAAGTTTTGCATGAAACAGTAAAAATTCATTAAATGACCACAGTAAACAGTGACAGGTGACCAAATGTTCCTCAATCAATGGTCCCTGGTTGCTTGGCAATGATACCACACTCTAAAGGAACTACATTTCTTGGTGGAATAATTAATTCTGTCGCTTATTATTAATAATAACAAAGTATTTTCTGACAAATATAAGTATTTTATCATATTTTGTCCATTTTATAAAAGCCTCTTGAGTCTTGCATTACAGTGATTTTATTACAGGGAAGGGAGTTTCGGCCTCGAGTCGTGCCTAAGAACACCCTTCCCCTGGTACAATCACAGCATTGCACAGCCTTTCATGGCTTATTGCTTTAACATAGTAGCTGGAAGGCTGTGTGATAGTCAGTAAAGTCCACACAGTGCTTTGTTTAGAAACACACATCATTAGAACAGATGCAACACGGGTTCTTTAGTGCAGAAAAAGGTTTTATATACAACCATGAACACTCAAAGAACTATTTCCATGATTAAAACGTTCTGGACATTGTTAAAGAGTTCTTTAGATGGATGGAGAATGTGCCGTAGATGGTTCTACATAGTTGCTTTTTGAAAATGGTTCTGTATACAGGTTCTGCTACTGTAACATGCTTGATATTGTAACAATGGAAGAACCCCCTCGGTGCTACACAGAACCCTTTTCACAAAGCTTCAGTACAGAACACACCATAAAACTGTCATTGTGTTCTCATAGGACGCTTTGCTAGTGGGAGCCATAAGCAGCTGCTTACCTTCGTCTAGTGAGAAGACCACCCATGTCCAAAATGGTCAATTTATTACGGACAAAAAAACGTTCTTAACTTTTAATTGGAGTCAGTATAAGAGGTTTAATTCCAGGCTGTTTTGGAGCACTTTTAGTGGTCCATTTACCAAACATGCACACAATGTGAAGGACAGCTACTGAACTCAAACCAAAAGAAAAATATTAAAACTCTAATTTTAGTGTGTAAAGATTAAGATTAAGATTAAGATTAAGATTAAAAGACCCACAACGGGGGAATTTTACCTCCTCATTTAACCCATCCCTGCAGTGAAACACCACATACACACTAGTGAAGTCACACCACTAGGGGGCAGTGAGCACACTTGCCCAGAGCGGTGGGCAGCCCTGTCCACAGTGCCCAGGGAGCAGTTGGGGGTTAGGTGCCTTGCTCAAGGACACCTCAGTCACGTACTGTCGGCTCTGGGGATTGAACCGGCGACTCTCCGGCTCTTTAAAGCCTCTTTAACACAGTGATGTTAAGTTTATGGATGGCATAATGGCTTTTTTATTAGAATTGCACAGCTACTGTTGATCCAAGCAGACGACCGACATTGGCAACATCTAAAACTCACCAACTCCACTTAATCACAAAGCAAGAAAGTGCAGCTCATTTGAATTTGCCTGGAGGAACTCAGACATCTAATCTGGAATTTACAGCCTCCACGCTGAGGCACTAACCCTCCCTGTCTACATTCCGGCTGGACATGTACGTTATTTCACGCTGGACTCACCTCTGTTGTCCTTCAGGGAGAAGTTGAGGTTGTTCGCCACCCTCGGGGCGAGGCTGAAGTGGAAGTGCTGGCGGTGGGCCATTTCATCCTTGTCCACCGCACTCACCGTCTTTATGATCTGGGAAGTGATCGGACCACATCAGGTCAGAGGAAGCATATTTAAACTGCATTCAGACATTTAAAAGTTTGTATTTCTATTTTTTTCAACTTATTAATTAACATTTGTGTGGTTTTATGTGCCATAAAATGAACCAGGAACGGTTTGTAAAACTCTTTAGGGTTTAAACAGGCTGAACCCTTAAGACCGAAACATGTAAATGAGCTTTGTCCTGATTGGCTGCACCGTACTGGGCCTCAAAAAGCAGTCCAGGCTGAAACACTCCTTATAACTTCAGTGTGGAGGGGCGGAGCTTAACTGCTGTTGAGCATTTCTAGTCAAACGGCAGGTTTTGTTGATTTTCTACGCGAAAAGTTTGATCAGAGAAGCCCAAACAACTGTAAACAAGCTGGTTTTAGTGACATCACAAAAACTTCATCCATGTTGACTTACCACTTCGAACTCTTTTAGTAAAAACGTGAGTTAGTAAAGTTTTTACACATTTATGGACCTGAAAATCACTGTCACATACGACACAGGCAGCAGCCTAAAGCGCAGAGTGCCTTAACTTGGAAAAAGTGTGATAGAACAACGAGAAGCACAAATTCACATCTACATCCGGAAAGATTCGGAGAAGTTTCGCAGCGGAAGTGTTTCATTCTTTCCGCTACAGAAGGAGAGTGAGATGGAATGAGGAGGAATGTTTTGTCCTATATACAGGACTTTTTTTTTTTACTTGTTTGTTTATTTATTCTGCAGGTTTTATTCACTGAACTGCCACCTTGCGTGTTTGTACTCAGGGATAGGATGTAACGGTAAACAGCCTTACGGTGCCGGGGGTGACGTTCTCACACATTAGCACTTCCTCCTGAGTGGCGAACTCCGGCGCGTTGTCGTTTACGTCTTTCACTTTGATGTTGACGCGCACCTTTGCATCTTGGTGATGTCCGCCTGAAACAAGACAACAGAAATCAAAGGAGAGCTCCCAACACAGCTGGAATACAAGTGACGAGGTTTTCCTTTACTTTTCTAAGTAACAACCAAGTTAACAACTTTTTTTTTTCCCTGTTTTCATCACACACACACACACACACACACACACACACGTATTGCTACATTTGTGAGCACTTCAATAGACGTATGTATCAGTTATTTTTTCCAAAAAACAAACAGAAAAAAAGTTGCATTCATGGTGAAAAAAGATTATTTATTCATTCATTCATTCATTCAGTACCAGCAAAACATTCTGTCCATTTGCCTAACACCATGAGCACCTCCTTGTTTCTACGCTTATTGTCCATTCAATCAGCTCCACTGCTGTGTCTGATCCACTCATACTAGCACAACACACACTAACACACCATCACCACGTCAGTGTTACTGCAGTGCTGAGAATGACCCACCACCCAAACAGTACCTGCTCTGTGAGGGTCCATGGGGGTCCTGACCACTGAAGAACAGGGTAACAGAGTATCAGAGAAACAGATGGACTACAGTCTGTAACTGTAGAACTACAGAGTGCAGCTATACGGTCAGTGGAGCTGATAAAGTGGACAGTGAGCGCAGAAACAGGGAGGTGGTAAGTATGTTTTGGGGGGGCAGTTGCATTTAAACTTATGCCGACTCTGTAATATAGAAAACAGAGAGGATACCAAAGTATCAATTAAAAGTATTAAAACAGGGGTGTGGCTTGTTTAGTGTTTAAGCAAGTTGAAACGTTGCCTTCAAGAGCTGAAGAAAGTCAAAACGTCATGAAGACTGGAGACGGAGCTTCTCTAAAGAGAAGCGTTTCATTTCTAAGCCCAGTATGAGCCCCGCTGTCTTCATCAAGGCGCGGAACGCAACGATATCATGTTTCCAGAGAAAAGCGTAATCCGTTTTACAAAAGAGGCCGTTTGATTCGCCAAAACTCAAGACATCAATTTTAGAAGCGTCGAATTATCACAGAGGAAAGAAGAGAAGAAGAGGAGCGTCTCTGACAGAAATGCAGAGGCACATAAAAATCTGAAAATCAGAAAGTCTGGATGCTAATGTGGTCTGGCTGCTCCCCACGGAGAATGGGGCGCTTGAGAAAGTAAATATAGTCCCTTTTTTTGTTTTTGAGGCGAGCTGCATTACCAGCTCAGAACTAAGGGAATGATTTGGCGGTTTGAAGAGGCAATCTGAAGACGTCTACCCTGAAATCATGCTCAGGCCCAGAGACGCCTTGACCACACGAGAGCGGGTGGAGAGAGGGATTGGGCCGGTTGGGAAGGGAAAGAATGAAAGGAACTCAGAGCTACTCTGTCATTAAGAAACCCCCGAAGAAAGAAGAAAAAGTCCTACCGATCTCTGTAGCGCTGACGGAGATGTTGTGCCAAGCCTGAGTTTCGCGGTCCAGAGACCTTGTGGTCTTTATAGTGCCGTCCTCGGGGCTGATGGTGAAGAACTCCTCCAAGTCTGTGTAGCGAGGGATTAAATATCTACCAAAGAAAGAGAGCAGAGAAGGGATGAGCTCAGGTTGAAGTGAGAATTAGGCAAATTTATACAGTTGGCCTCTCTTACACCAAACGTACAATCAGCCAAGACGCGTTTGGTGTCTGAAACTAGTTTCTTTAGAGCTACAAGAGCTAATGTAGCCAAGTAACGGAAGCTGAAGGAATGAAGACCAACTAGAACCACGCTAACCAAAAAATAATCAATTATCAATTATCAGTCAGCTGTAAACTCATTTAAGGTGGTAATTGATTTCAGATAGATCAACAATGTGTGACACACTGTTATCCGCAACAATGGACAAATGGCTGTGAATAAATACTCATAGGAAAGACGGTTCTTCAAGGGTTCTAGTAAAGAACGTTTTTCTATATAGAACCATGAACACTCAAAGAACCCTCTGCATGATTAAAGGGGTCTTTGTAGCATGAACTGGTTCTTCAGATTGACATATTTTTACACACACACACACATAAAACTATGAATCAATACCGCAAACATATAAATACAAATATCCAACAGTTTGTGGACAGCAGCTTATCTTCTCAGATGATTGTGTTAACAGCCATCTACTCTTCTGTGGAGGCTTCTAGATGATGGAACATTGCTGTGAGGATTTGATTGAGCATTAGTGAGGTCAGGTATTGATGTTGGATGGTCAGTTCTGGATCACTAACTCCTCCCAAAGGTATTGGATGGAGCGCCATCACACCAGAGAACACAGTTCCACTGCTCCACAGCCCAATGCTGGGGGGCTTTACACCCCTCTAGACCACGCTGGTCATTGAACACTGTGACCTTAGCTTTTCCTGAGCTGTCTAGATACTTTTGGACATATAGTATATATTGTAAGTTGTATAGCAAGTCCCATATAACAACACAGCCGCAGATGCTCTTACCTGATGGGGTTGTTGGCGATGTCTGTGTCCCTGGCGTGAACGCGGCCCACCAGTGTCCCCCCTGGAGCGTTCTCCTCCACCTCGAAGGTGTAGCTGGTGGCCATGAAGCTCGGCGGCTCGTCTGCGTCCTCCACAGAGATCTTCACTATCGTGGTGTCTTTGTACGGCCCCCAGCTGATGAAGCGCGTGTCGAGGTATGGATTAGTGGCCTCGACCTTCAGCGTGTACGAGCGCTTGGTTTCAAAGTCCACGGGCTGTAAAGTAACACAAATCATGAGTCACCGAGCGTTTCCAGTCATCCGCTTTTTGCCCTTTGATGCAATCAATCACAATGCCATCTTGATGCAATTACTGATGGGTTATTGTTTATGTGTGGAAACGTGTCAAACATGTCAATGGGTCGAACCGGAGCCGCCGCCGAATTACAGGCTCTCAGGATATGAACTGTAAACAGTGCTGGCCTCATGAATAAAAAGATTAGCAATTAATCAATGCTGAGTACAGTTACTCACACTGAGCATTAATACACAGTCAGAAACCTGTTTCAGAGACAGAGGATAGAGGGCGCTGTTGTAAAAGATACGGGAGCTGAAGCTGGATACATATACACGGGAACATTACACTAAATAGAGCTGCAAGGAAGAAAAAGAAGAAGAAGAGGGAATGAGTGAATGAGGGTAAGGAGAAGAAGAAGAGGAAGAAGAAGAGAAGAAGAAGAGAAAGGAAAAGGAGGAGGAGAGGAAGAAGAAGAAGAGGAAAAAAAGAAGAAGGAGAGGGAATGAGGGGAAAGAGAAGAAGAAGTGGAGGAAGAAGAAGACAAAAAGCCTAAAACATCTAATCCAAACACACAGACTGGCCATACAGTTTATCAAGGTCTGGAATTCACTTCCAATCCATGACGTTTTCATTCACTACATTTCCGAAAGTATTCACTCATCTGGCTTCACACGTATATGAACATAAGCAACAATCCATAGGGTTTAATATGATGTCGGCCCACCCTTTGCAGCTATAACAGCTTCAGCTCTTCTGGGAAGGCTTTCCACAAGGGTTAGGAGTGTTTATGGGAATTTCTGACCGTTCTTCCAGAAGCGCATTTGTGAGGTCAGACACTGATGTTGGACGAGAAGGTCTGGCTCACAGTCTCCGCTCTGATTCATCCCAAAGGTGTTCTATGGGGTTGAGTTCAGGACTCTGTGCAGGCCAGTCAAGTTCTTCCACACCAAACTGGCTCATCCACGTCTTTATGGACCTGCTTTGTGCACTGGTGTGCAGTCATGTTGGAACAGGACGGGGCCGTCCCCAAACTGTTCCCACAAAGTTGGGAGCGTGAAATTGTCCAAAATCTCTTGGAGCTGAAGCTTTAAGAGTTCCTTTCACTGGAACTAAGGGGCCGAGCCCAACTCCTGAAAAACAACCCCACACCATGATCCCCCCTCCACCAAACTTTACACTCGGCACAATGCAGTCAGACAAGTACCGTCTCCTGGCAACCGCCAAACCCAGACTCGTCCATCGGATTTCCAGACTGCGAAGCGTGATTGGTCACTCCAGAGAACACGTCTCCACTGCTCTAGAGTCCAGTGGCGGCGCTTTACTCCACTGCATTCCACGCTTTGCATTGCGCTTGGTGATGTAAGGCTTGGATGCAGCTGCTCAGCCATGGAAACCCATTCCATGAAGCTCTCTACGCTGTTCTTGAGCTGATCTGAAGGCCACATGAAGTTTGGAGGTCTGTAGTGATGGACTCTGCAGAAAGTCGGTGCCCTCTGCGCACTATGCCCCTCAGCATCCGCTGACCGCTCTGTCATTTTACGTGGCCGACCACTTCGTGGCTGAGCTGCTGTCGTTCCCAATCGCTTCCACTTTGTTATAATCCCACTGACAGTGGACTGTGGAATATTTAGTAGTGAGGAAACTTCACGACTGGACTTGCTGCACAGGTGGCGTCCGATCACGGCACCACGCTGGAATTCACTGAGCTCCTGAGAGCGACCCATTCTTTCACTAATGTCTGTAGAAGCAGTCTGCAGGCCTAGGGGCTCGGCTTTATACACCTGTGGCCATGGAAGTGACTGGAACACCTGGATTCAGTGATGTGGATGGGGGAGTGAAAACTTTTGGAAATAAAGCGTATATTTGTCAATATGTTCAATAATGTAAATGGAATATACCGGAAGCCATTTCTAATATATTATATGTTATGAAGACAAAATATTTTGAAATATGTTCTCAATGCAAATTTACAATGTAATCAGGATTAATTACGCTCAAAGTGAACAAACATGCCCATGTTTATTTTTATAACTTGTCAGGACGTGAGGTCATATATATATATATTTAAATACTGTGCCATGTCTGCTGTGCATGTCAGTATCTATACACAATAACAGGTATTTACGTCTAACCTGGCTCTGCACTCATCAGTGTGAAGTTATTTTCTTCTAATCTTCATTTTCTTTTTTCCTCTTTTCTCTTTATTGATTGATTTATTTATTAATGTATTTTCTTCTTTGTTGAATCTCTTTAATGAAGCTGCCAGTGTTGGAATCAGCTGAGACCCATTTCTCTCCTCCAACAGGTCAGAACCTCCACACAGCATGCACAGGTCTCTCTCTCTCTCTCTCTCTCGCTCTCTCTCTCCTCCCCTCTGTTTCTCTCTCTCTTTCTCCTCCCCTCTGTTTCTCTCTCTCTTTCTCCTCCCCTCTGTTTCTCTCTCTCTCTCTCCTTCCCTCTGTTTCTCTCTCTCTCTCTCTCATTCTCCCCCCTACTCTCGCATCTTTCCATCTCTCTTGGTGTTTGTCCCTTTAACTTTTTTCTCACCTGTTTTGTCTTTCTTTTATCTTTCTGTCATTTCTATTCCTCCCACTCTTCCTCTCTCCTCCCTCCTTTATCTCTCTTTATTCTCTCTCTATCTGCATTTTCTGCTTCTCTCTAATTTCACTGTTTCTCTCTCTGTCTTTGGTTTTTATAACGTTTTTCCCTCTCTCTCTCTCTCTCTCTCTCTCTCTCTCTCTCTCTCTCTCTCTCTCTCTTCCTCTCTTCCTCTCTCTCTCTCTCTCTCTCTTTCTGACATCTCCCTCTCTCAAATCTCTCTCTCTCTCTCTCTCTCTCTCTCTCTGTCTCTCTCTGTCCCTCTCTGTCTCTCTCTCTCTCTCTCTCTCTCTCTCCCTCTCTCTCTCTCTTTCTGACATCTCCCTCTCTCAAATCTCTCTGTCTCTCTCTCTCTCTCTCTCTCTCTCCCTCTGCAATCCTTTATTTTGGCACGTAATAACTTGCCGGCTGAACCTAATCAGCTGCAGATAATATTCACAATAACGCTGGGCCTCTCCTTAATATTCAGCGCGCCGTCTGCCCGCAGTTGAAACAGAATAGTTGATTAAAACTGCGGCAATTCCGTCAGTAATTTTGACTTTAATTTTCAACATGCTTTGAAGAGCAAAAGGTGATGATTTCCCGAGAGGTGTATCAGCGAGGCATTATGTTATTGAGTGAAGCAGCAGCGCATCAAACGGATTGTTTGGCGGTTGAAAAAACGAGGCCCATTGTCTGATTCTCCAGGAAAAATAAAAAAATAAATAAATAAAAACCCTCGCCGGCCTCTGCCTGGACAGGCTGAACACACTGGTGGTGACGATGACATGATGAGTTTACGCGAATAATGCTGACCTCCATCTAAACCAACACACAGCTGTTTTCCTGCCCTGTCGTGGCTCCACAGCTGAATCAGATCAGCAGGTAATAATAAAATAATCCTCCTCTACAGTAAAATAAAGCTCTGCTGATCCTTCAACTCAGTTTAACAGTAAATGGTCTTAACCCTGAAGGCGCAGACGGCTGGTCACCATAGCAACACAGACAACAGTCTCGCTTAGATAGTAGCTACGAAACGGCAAAGAGAGAGATTTAAGACGGACACCGATAATCTGGAGACGAACGGACTGATTAGTGTTTATAGTCAGTCCAGCTGGTTTCCTGATACGTTTAATCTGCAACCAGAAACTGACAAACACTAAAAAGTCGCAATGGTGAAGTCTTTAATCTTAAATGGTACCTAAGGCACCAGAATGTAACTGCTGTACAATTTAAGGTGGAACAGGACAATTTGAACAAGAAACTGACTTTTCATCTTCACAAGTTTTAGTGTTTGTCAGTGTTTAATTGCAGATTAAACTGGAGAATGAGAAGCGACTTCAACCTCGAACGTTGAGAGACATTCTGTAAAACTTCCCTGCTGGAGATGCGAGAAAAGCTAAAGCTTAAAGCGGCGCAAAGGGAGTCTGTCTTCATTTATATTGTATTTTTTTAGCCTATTCCAGCACATCAGCACATACTGAGACATATTTACAGCCAAGATGGTAAAATGGACATAAAACCTTATGGATCCCAAGGTGGACTGATTTTTCTTGAATGGACTCTTCTTAATGTTTGGGTTGTGACCCCTTTGCTAATCCAGCAAAAACTCCAAAGAGCCAGAACAAAACTAATGTTTTATCACTTACTAAATCAACTATAATTGGAAAAATCGAAAATATATAATTATAATATATAAATACAACAGTTAAGCCCCACCAACTCATGCTGAAGTTATAAGGAGTGCTGCAGAATGAGGGCAGAATACAGGGCAGCCAATCACAACACAGCTAATTTACAGACCAGTAAATAGTCAGTAATAAAAATACCCTGTTTACTTCTAAGACAAGCTTCTAAGAGAAGCTGGTCATGTAGAAACGAATTATGATTGTTTTTTGGTGCGTAAAGCTTCACCAACAATGAGTGTATTTAGATGTACTCAGTAATCGTAATCAGATTTCAGCAGTTATCTGATTATTTAGATGGTCACTCTGATCTAGAAACCCAATTAAGGAATCTGATAAACAGGCTGGATTTTAGCTCAGTAATCAGATTTCTCAGTGCTGTGAGCTCTGACTCTGATTTCTTTCTGATTTCTCAGTCTGAGCATGAGTGAAAACAGACGGCGGTACCAGAAATAAGCGAGCAGCGTCGCCACGAGACAGCAAAACACTTTTGGAGTGACCCTGAAACCAAATACATGCTTGACGAAATGAAGGATTTAAATATTCTTCACCATCTCGATGATGAACGTTCATATTTTCAGGTAAAGTGGAGTGATGCTTAAAAACGTTGCTTTACATTGGGTTTACATCGAGTCTTCTTCTGTGAGTTTATTGGCTGGTAGTAAAGCACAAATCTGATCACTATCTGACTCATGGAGACCTGGAGTTTCCCCATTATCTGATTATTATTATTATTATTATTATTATTATTATTATTCTGATTAAATGCATGTAAACACATTGATTGGATTACTGAAGAAAAATCTGATTTTCTGCAGATTATGAAGTGCAGTCATTATGTCACTAGGGGTTAATCCAGCTATACGCAGGTTATACATAACCAGATGAATTGTACGGATGATTCTGCTGAATTGGGTCCGAGCTGAACACACACTTGAACTTTGGCTTTAGACTAAAATCCTGAATGTAGGTATGTTTATTTATGTACAAGCCTTGCTAACAGTACATACCCTCACTCTTCTCACAAGATTGCGCAATCAAAAGCTATTTTTTGGCCTCTTCCGGCTGCAGTTATAGGGAAAACTAAAAAACATCCCCACGATCACAAAATGTTCACATTTTTATCATCACTGTGCCCCACGAGGAGCCAAATACACTCACACACACACACACACACACACACTGTCCCCTGACATTTCTCCTGAGTGTTGAGCCATTATTTCCTCACGCTTCAATTTTTCGCCTTCCTCACTGCGGCGTTCCCACTATCCAGAACCCGTAGCGGTTATGATCATTGTTGTGTCTGTGTGTTATGGTAATGACCAAGGAAGGAGAGCAATGCAGGCCCGTCTGATCCCACTCAGACTCCGACAAGCGGAAAGACACAACGGTTACGCCATCATTTACAGCATTTCAACCAGGATCATCCTGACAGGCCCCTCGCTAACAAACAGGAACGGCAGTAATCACGCTGGTCTCTCACGGACGGACGCGGATGTCACGCTGCTGAGGGACCAAATTACCTGTCACATTTAAACACTGAGCTACACCTTATTTATTTATTTACTTACTTGTTTATTTCATATTATATATATTATATATATATATATATATATATATATATAGGGATATATAGGGAAGCATTTAGGAATTCTTTAGTGATGAAGTGTTACAGTGTTACTACCTAAAGTTACACTATGGGTTGCCGAGTGTTTAGGAGCGTAGAGCATAAAAGACACCAACGCTTTGATGATCAATAACTTTTCAAACCTCCTCTGGCATCAACATCAGCACAAACACTAAGCAGGAGCTTCATGGCAGGGTCTCCATGGCCGAGCAGCTGCATGAAAGCCTTACATCACCGAGCGCAATGCCAAGCGTCGGAGTCCAGTGGTGTAAATCGTCGCTACTGGACTCTGGATAGTGGAAATGTATTCTGTGGATGAATCAGCTTCTCTATCTGTCAGTCTGATGGACGAGTCGGGGTTCGGTGAGCGCCAGGAGAACGTCACCTGCCTGACTGCACTGTGCCAGCTGTAAAGTTTGGTGGAGGAGGGATAATGGTATGGGGCTGTTTTTCAGGGGTTGGTCTAGAACCCTTAGTTCCAGTAATAACAATACCAAGGTGTTTCTAATAAAAAGGCCAGTTAGTGGACGTACAAGGTAGGTGTTTCTAATAAACCGGCTAGTTAGTGGCATTGTAAAGTAGGTGTTTCTAATAAACTGTCCATTTAGCTGTAGTACATGGTAGGTGTTTCTAATAAACCGGCCATGTAGATGCAGTACATGGTAGGTGTTTCTAATAAACCGGCCAATTAGTGGCAGTACAGGTTGGTGTGGTAACCTGCTTTAGATTATCGCTTTACTGCACCAGAATTTATTTTAAAGTTCAGTAAATCTCATGTGGTTTGTAGTCTAACGTCCTGTTTGAGTGCCACGTGTTGCTCTAGCCCTTCATTAGTGCTCAGTTTCTGGCCATAGAGCTGGATATTTTTGGGTGCTGGGCCACTCCCATCCCATCCCAGCACCTCTCACACTGCCATGTCATTACCACAAAGAAGGCATGTTATTTAACTTCAGTAGCCCTGAGCTGTGTTTGTTTACAGAGCCCTGGGCTCCTAGGGGCCCTCTGTGGTTCAGATAAACATGTACAGTCCAGCGGGGGGCAGTGTTGAGGCCGAATGTGAGGCCTGGGAGGTACTGGGATGATTTCTGGCTCAAAAGAAGCAGCACTGGCTGACCTGTCGCTGTGTAACTGGCTGCATAATGCAGCAGCCCACAGCAAGCCGAGAGAGAGAGAGAGAGAGAGAGAGAGAGAGAGAGAGAGAGAGAGAGAGAGAGAGAGAGAGAGAGAGAAAGACCATGAAAGTCAAAACTCATCCCAGACATAATAATACAGCAGAGCGAGTCACTGCAATCACACAGTGGGACGGAGAGAAAATCTCTATAAGATCCCCACTGAGCAGCGCTGTCTCTCTCTCTGTCTCTCTCTGTCTCTCTCTCTCTGTCTCTCTCTCTCTCTCTCTGTCTCTCTCTGTCTCTCTCTCTCTCTCTCTCTCTCTCTCTCTGTCTCTCTCTCTGTCTCTCTCTGTCTCTCTCTCTCTCTCTCTCTGTCTCTCTCTCTCTCTCTGTCTCTCTCTGTCTCTCTCTCTCTCTCTGTCTCTCTCTGTCTCTCTCTCTGTCTCTCTCTCTGTCTCTCTCTCTGTCTCTCTCTCTCGCTGTGTCACTCTTCCCCTCCTTTTCTTGCACTGTCTCGTTTCTCATTTACTCATTCCTTTGTTATGTATCTCTCCCTTTTTCCTCTTTCTGACTCTCTTCTTCTTTGCACACCTTCTCTCTCTTCACCTTGCTTTGGATAACTCTCTCTCTCTGTCTCTCTCTCTCTCCCAATGCCTTTTTCCTTCGCTGTGCCACTCTCTCCTCCTTTTCTCTTGCACTTGATCTCTTTCTTCCTCCTTTGCTCATGTATTCTTTCCCCTCTCTCTGTCTTTTTCTTATTTCTTTCTCTATGCTGACTTTCTCTCTCTTTCACTTTCCTTTGCTGTGGATAATTTTCTCCTTCTGTCTTTCTCTCTCTCTCTCTCTCTCTCTCTCCACTATCACCCTGTACAAACCCCACAAACAAACTCTGTAAACAAACAAACAAACAAATACAAATACAAATAGTCGTCCAAGAGAAACAATTTCAGTGGAACACAAACTCACAGTCGCTCAATATTAACCTTTCATAGATAAACACAGTACAGACTCACCCCCCCCCCCCCTCCCCTCACTCTCTCTCTCTCCCCCCTCACTCTCCCCCCCCTTACTCCCCCACCACTGTCTCTCTCCCCCCTCACTCTCTCTCCCCCTCACCCCCCCACTCTCTCTCTCTCCCCTCACTCCCCCCTCACTCTCTCTCCCCCTCACCCCCCCACTCTCTCTCTCTCCCTCTCATTCTCCCCTCACTCTCTCTCTTCCCCCTCACTCTCTCTCTTTCTCTCCCCTCACTCTCTCTCCCTCTCCCCCCTCACTCCCCCCTCACTCTCCCCCCGTCATTATCTCTCTCTCTCTCTCTCTCTCTCTCTCTCTCTCTCTCTCTGTCAGATCCTGCTGAGAACCACAGCTCCTGCTCATGTTTTATTGACATATTTCACATTAACACACTTATCGTCATGCGTTCTCTTTTTTAGCACAACATTTATTTACAGTATTTAAATCACTGTAAACCCCTCACATCCCCTTTCCCTTAATATAATGTCTAATTTGATTCTTAATGTAATGATTTTCTCTTTTTCTCTTTTAATCATGTTTTTATTGTTTACTGTGATTTTTAAACAACTTTTCTCATTTGTAAAGTACTTTGAATGATGACTGGTCTCAGTCAGGGGTCCGGCATTGTGGCCTTGACCCTCTCAAATAAAAGACAGTGCAGGGAAATGTTACGAGGCTTTACAGTACAGGATGAGCCCCAAGCATCTCCCTTTTTTGACTATAAACAAATAAAAGACCCCTGGAGCTCCTTTTGATCATCTTCAGCAGCAACTATCCCTGTGGAAACTCACTCTTCACTCCAAACTCTTGGGCAACTGGGCGAGTTTTCAGGCTAACAGATCTGCTGCAGCTCGTTGGAAAGTGTTTCAGAGGAAGAGTTGCAGTTTCTAGCCTACGGATGACCAACTAGGCGAACCAGTCTGCTACAGCGCCACCCTGAGGCAGTGCAGCTGCAGCTCTAGTTAGTGAAGAACACCAAGACAGAAGCTGATAAACATTGAGCTTCATGGAATTTGCATTTCAGCTTCTGTTTTCCCAAAGGGATAACATAATGTCATGATCAGTTTATTTAGCGACCCCCAGAACTCTGATTTTGAGACATTCAGGGGGTCTAAAAGGTTCATTAGAAAGTACAATACCCCCCAGGACCCCTGTATTAGCCTTGATCTGCTGAGTATTTATTTATTTACATTTTTAAACCAGGAAAAGTCTCATATTTAAATTATATATGATGCAGCACGGTGTGACGTCATTTCTCAGGGAATAGGCCATTAAATGTGAGGTCAGCAATCATTTGTTGTGTTTAAAAATGTAAAAAATATCAAGGTACTGGAAGCTACGGTGTAGTAGTCTAGCTGGTGGCTGTGGGCCTCACTATAGAGATGGACAGGGAACTCAGGAGCAGGACCGAGAACCACTTCTCTCACTGATTTGATCCATTTCTCCTCACCTTCTTCAGCTTGATGACGGCCTCCTGGGTCTCAGAGTCTTTGCTGATTTCGAAGTAGTTCATGCCGTCTCCCTCTAGCACTGTATAATCCACCAGCCCGTTCTCGCCCTGGTCCGTGTCTTTGGCCTTCAGACGCCCCACTTCTTCTCCCGGGACTTTATCCTCTGAGACAGACATGGCATACACACCTGCAAGGGACAGAGGGTCAGGAAAGGGACCAATTTAATAATCTGGGGGCCCCAAGGAAAGACAGGACCCTTTTACTGAAATTCACACTTCGCTACACAAGAATGTGTAATGTAAAATAACTTCAACATGGAAAAGTCTACTGCAGGCTAAACTGTCAGGGATGCTGTTTTAAATACTGAACCACGCCAGACTGAAACCCAGTGATGTTCTATCTGAACCCGACTTCTTTATAAAGGCAGCTGTAGCCTGGCTCATCATTTTCTGAATCCAGGTGTAGACAAAAGTTTGCCTAAATTTAACTGTAGCCCAATATAATTCTGTATGAACTGGATTACAGCCCATCAAAATTCTATCTGAATCTGATTGCAGCAGACAAAATTCTGCCGGAATCTGACTGTAGCCGACAAAATTATGTCAAAATCCGACTGTAGCCAACAAAATTCTGTCAGAATCCGACTGTAGCCGACAAAATTCTTCCGGAATCTGACTGTAGCCGACAAAATTCTGTCAGAATCCGATTGTAGCCGACACATTTCTGCCGGAATCTGACTGTAGCTGACAAAATTCGGTCAAAATCCGATTGTAGCCGACAAATGTCTGCCGGAATCTGACTGTAGCTGACAAAATTCTGTCAGAATCCGACTGTAGCCGACAAAATTCTATCAGAATCCGACTGTAGCTGACAAAATTCTGCCGGAATCCGACTGTAGCTGACAAAATTCTGTCAGAATCCGACTGTAGCCGACAAAATTCTGTCAGAATCTGACTGTAGCTGACAAAATTCTGCCGGAATCTGACTGTAGCTGACAAAATTCTGTCAGAATCCGACTGTAGCGGACAAAATTCTGTCAGAATCTGACTGTAGCCGACAAAATTATGCCGGAATCCGACTGTAGCTGACAAAATTCTGTCAGAATCCGACTGTAGCCGACAAAATTCTATCAGAATCCGACTGTAGCTGACAAAATTCTGCCGGAATCCAACTGTAGCTGACAAAATTCTGTCAGAATCCGACTGTAGCCGACAAAATTCTGTCAGAATCTGACTGTAGCTGACAAAATTCTGCCGGAATCCGACTGTAGCTGACAAAATTCTGTCAGAATCCGACTGTAGCTGACAAAATTCTGTCAGAATCTGACTGTAGCCGACAAAATTATGCCGGAATCCGACTGTAGCTGACAAAATTCTGTCAGAATCCGACTGTAGCCGACAAAATTCTATCAGAATCCGACTGTAGCTGACAAAATTCTGCCGGAATCCAACTGTAGCTGACAAAATTCTGTCAGAATCCAACTGTAGCCGACAAAATTCTGTCAGAATCTGACTGTAGCTGACAAAATTCTGCCGGAATCCGACTGTAGCTGACAAAATTCTGTCAGAATCCGACTGTAGCTGACAAAATTCTGTCAGAATCCGACTGTAGCTGACAAAATTCTGTCAGAATCTGACTGTAGCCGACAAAATTATGCCGGAATCCGACTGTAGCTGACAAAATTCTGTCAGAATCCGACTGTAGCTGACAAAATTCTGTCAGAATCCGACTGTAGCCAACAAAATTCTGTCTGAACTCAAGTGTAGCCAACAAAAATCAGTCTGAAACAGACCAGCTCTAGCTGAAGTCTGAATAAACTCAGCAGTCACAACACCGGTTGTGTTACGTGAGCAACAGCAACAGCAGATATACGATCATTAGTAAACGAAATTGAGCCTTTCCATTAAGTTCCATTTTACCAGCTGTGAAGGCCAAAATGTGTCTAAGTGTGTATGTGGGCCCCACTGACCGCTGATAGATATTTAAAATAATCACTGCAATGTCAAAACAACAGCTATTTCCGTATGTTTATGCATTTTGATATTTTATGTAACACCACAGTTATACTTCCTATTTTTGGGCCTCTTCACTTCTGGAGGTCCTCAGGCAGTTGCCTGATGTAAAGTTTGGGCTCAGGAGTATTCTCCGAGAGTGTGTGGCCATTCTAACATTGTTAACACTGACCATGAGTCATCCACTGGGCAGGAAAAAGCATCTCTTTAGGCCCACTGAGAGAGGAAGAGCCAATAAGCTCCATCACAGTCTCGGTACCTGCGGAGGCACGGCTCAGCTGCTAGGCACCTGCAAACATGCATGCATGTGTGTGTGTGTGTGTGTGGACACCTGCCTGAGGCGAGGGCAGAGCAGGAGGACCATATGGGCTCTCCTCACTGACTACTCAAAGCCAACGGCTTCGACTGCTTCTACAAAAATAACTTCCACACAGGAAAGAACAGCTTCAGGAGGAGAGAAGGAAGAGACTCGGGCATGTAAGGAAGATTGTTCAATCAGAACAGCCAAAAAAATGAGAGAAAAATAAGCTGAAACCACACAGCCTTTCCAGCCCGGGGGTCCTGACGCTCGGTCTTTTCTCCAAAGCTAAGCTAATTAAATGAACAGATCTTTAGGAGGACTCCTGCTTCAACCTACAGGCTGAAAATCTGGCACCGCTGAAGAGACTCTCGCTGAGCGCTGGCGCTCGAATTCGGAGAGAATTTAACCCTCAGTGCTTACTGTCAGTTCGATATACATTCAGTTTACATTATATAATCTTTTAGATATCATCACATAACCGATTACAGAGTTACACAGCGTATCAGCTTAGCATTTGGTCTAGTTAGAAACATGTTTCTATTAGTTTCAGCATCAAAAACCGAATAGTTAAGAAAGAGAGTAAAGATGTTGTGCAAATTTTGCCAATTTATTTCCCAAAAATAAACATAATTCATTTCTACATGGCCGTTTTCCAACCTCCCGTTATTCCTTAGAGTTACACAGGCTGTGCCTTTAAGGCTGATTTATGTAAATGAGCTCTGTTTTGATTGGCTGCTTTATATTATGCCTCAATCAAAATATAGTCCAGGATGAAACACTCCTTTTAACTTCACTATGAAGTGGGAGGAGCTAAACTGTTTGGGGCTGAATTTGCTGATATAAGCAGATCTATATGTTGTCATATCATCATAACACAAAAGCATTATATACTCTAACTATATAACTCGAGCTTAGTTTCCAGCTGAGTTTTGAAACTTTGGCATGCTTAAAATATCTTATATTAAAAAGGCAATTAAGTTTGTAATTAAAAATAAAGCCTGTCTTGCTGTGGATCAGTTGTGGCGCTCAGAGAAAACAGAAAATCACTGTGTATATACAAAATAAACCGTATATTTTTGCTTATAAATACCAACAGAATGAAATCACCATCATATTTTTTGCACGTTCAGCTCACAGACACTCCAGACTAACAATTTCTGAAAAAGTATCTGAGGTGCACCTTATTTTCAAGAAATCTACAGGCAAAAATTTGCTAAATTTAGCAGGCGGGAGGTAAAATTTTGATTAAAAATTACCCAATTTTTACCCACGTTTACATATTGAACAGGATCTCTCGAAAATAACAACTTATGGCACATGTGACTGTCACAAGTAAATACTTTATATTTGCAATTATGATTGTAATTCACCCCTCAAAAAAAAAAAAAGAAGTTAACTGAGCTCAAACGCTTTTGTTTCAAGAAAGCAGTGAAAATACAGTTTTCCATGATCTCCTCAAGCTCCAGCAGCAGCCGTACTGAGCCAGTAACGTGACACAGAAACTCCAAAGCTCCACTCCGGCCAGATCACTGAGCCAGGCAGTTTTCCACATCACTTCCATTAGAGCGGCGGCGTTCTTTCATTCTACTGGAGGT
>NC_051235.1:31781695-31789195 GCF_015220715.1 Pygocentrus nattereri
TTTCTAGGGCAAACAATCCTAATCAGCTAAATCAGTTCACACAGCAGGTCAAACTGATTTCACACCAAATCTGATTCTGCTTGGCTGTTCACAATACCGTTAAGCGTGATCTGTCTGCGACATCAGTCTGAACAGATCTCCTAACCCGACCCACATGCGCAAAAGAACAATGTGTGCTCATATTATAAGATTATTTATTGTTTTGAGTGATTTTAACAAGGTAAAGTATCTCACAATATAGTGAAATCATTTTACATACAAAAATGACTCAAAACTGTATAGAAATAAGTTAAATTATCTCATAATAAGCTACATTTAAGATGATTTGACTTCCATTGAATAGAGTCCTTGGGCTAGACTCCAAACTCTAAATTCAGCTGGCCAATATAACATGATTATAAAACCATAAGTCCTATAAGTTGTTAAATAATAGACTTGCTAATGTGGTTTCTGACTCTGTATGACTGATCTGTTATCAATAAGTATCAACATGAATAAAGGCTTCCCATCGATTGCTACTTATTAAAGCAATGCGAAAATACTTTAGTTCGTTTTAACATTGTATCCAACAGTGTCAGAAACAGATCTCACTCCTAAACAAAACTCGTATTTTAAGATTATTTAAAGAACAATGCACACTCTTATTTACTTATTTCTAAACAATTTTAATAAGAAAATGATCTCACTATATTGGCAGATCATTTTGCTTGCTGTAAGAAATGCGCTAGAAACTAGTAAAATTATCTGCCAATTTAGTGAGACAATTTTATGTACTAAAATTACTCAAAACTGTCCAGAAATGTGTTAATTTATCTTATAAGAAGTTTACAACAATCGAACTATTAGATAAATCGACTAGATTTATGATAATGTCACTTAGCATGAGCGGTGCTTTCTGCAGTAAGTACAGTCCTTGGGCTAGACTCCAAATTTTACATTCCGCTGCCAATTATGACTTTTAAAAATGTAAGTCCTTTAGGTTGTTTAGTATCTCTAATGGACTTGCTAATGTGCTTTCTGACTCTGTATGACTCACTGTTATCAATAAAAATGAACATAAATGAAGGCTTCCTATCGACTGCTTTGATCAAAGCAAACATACTTTAGTTCATTTTAAGAGCGTCAGAAACCACACAGCTAAAATGACTCCGGTTGAGATTGTTGTAAGCTTAATTTAAGATTATTTACCTTATTATTAGACTTGTTTTACTTGTTTCAAGTCATTTTATCAAGTAAAATTCTATCACTATTTTGGCAGGGAAATCAGCACAATTATCTGCCAGTATAGTGAGATCATTTTACTACTAAAATGACCTAAAATGAGTAAATCGTTTGTAGAAATGGGCTAAACAGTCTTATAATAAGTGCACAACCATCTCAGAATGGGAGATAATAGACACAGAGACTCGATTTTGGGTCATTTCACAGGGCATAGTTTATGAGAAATGACTGAACAGCTCCACACAGTTTGAGGCGAGTGTGCATTCAGTTAGCACCATGCTAATTAGCCTAGCTACATTAGCCTTGTAGATCTAGGTAACAAGCAAACTTCTTGGGGAAGGCGTGAATCTGTCTTTCAGTGAAGTATCGCTTTAAGTTGCTAAGACATTTCAACAAAATAACTCCAGTCTGGCACGGATTTGGCAGCAGAGATGGGCAGTTGAGGGCTGGAGGTCAGGGAACCAGCCCTGTGACCGGAAGGTCGCCGGTTCGATCCCCTTGACTGACAGTCCAGGACTGAAGTGTCCTTGAGCAAGACACCTAACCCCCAACTGCTCCCCGGGCGCCGTGGATAGGGCTGCCCACCGCTCCGAGCAAGTGTGCTCACTGCCCCCTAGTGTGTGTGTTCACTAGTGTGTATGTGGTGTTTCACTGCACGATTGGGTTAAATGCAGGTCTAATTCCACAGCGTGCAGAAAACAGTGACAAATGGTTTTAAAATTCCAGTTATAATAATACGATGGGTGAATTTCCCGAGCAATAACAAGTGTTGCCCTGCTAACGTAATAACAGGATTGTTTATTTCCGCCCTCAGTTTGCAGGATTTCTTTACTCAGTTCCCTCCGCAGAGCCGTGAATACACAGAGATGATTGTTCGCTGCTGATGTTTTGCTGAGCGTGGCGCACAGATAAGCCTGGTATGAATCGGAAATATGAGCGCTGGTCGGAATCCAGCAGAATCTCCAGCTTTGGTTTATTAACCAGATTTGATCCACCTCCCCGGCTGGCTGCTGAGGGGTTCCCGCCACCACTGGGACTTCACTGAACTAATCTGGCCCGCGGTTCATTTAGCCGGGAAAAGGCCAGGTACACGTGATAAGCATGAAAGCATGAAAGCGCCATCGTCATCAGCTCGGGCTATAATTAAATCGCCGCCAGCTTCGACACCAAAGACATAATGCCTTTAAACCGAGGAGCAGCAGCAGGAAAAGGACAGTCAAACAGTCAAAGAAGGGGATTCTTTCACACTGTTAAATAACAGTGACGCGAGCGGAGCTGTGGAATTACACAGTGGGAAACACTGCGTTACCTGCATTCCTCGTTATTGTATTTGTATTAGTATTCGTTTGTCTTGTTTGATGTACCAACACTTTTTATGTACCAACTCATTTCCCAGCCTCTCTTAATGTTTTAGAACAAAACTGACTAAACTTGTTTCTGTGCCTTTAAGAATGATATATGCAAATGAGTTCTGTTCTGATTGGCTGTCCTGTACTGGGCATCATTATAAAAACAGTCCAGATTGAAACACTCAGTGTGTGTGGGGCTTAGATTTTGTAGGTTAAATGGATGGAGTTAAACTGCTGTAGACTGAATGGATGGAGTTAAACTGCTGTAGACTGAATGGTTGGAGTTAAACTGATGTAGACTGGATGGTGGAGTTAAACTGCTGTAGCTGAATGGATGGAGTTAAACTGCTGTAGACTGGATGGTGGAGTTAAACTGCTGTAGCTGAATGGATGGAGTTAAACTGCTGTAGACTGAATGGATGGAGTTAAACTGCTGTAGCTGAATGGATGGAGTTAAACTGCTGTAGCTGAATGGATGGAGTTAAACTGCTGTAGACTGAATGGATGGAGTTAAACTGCTGTAGCTGAATGGATGGAGTTAAACTGCTGTAGACTGAATGGGTGGAGTTAAACTGCTGTAGCTGAATGGATGGAGTTAAACTGCTGTAGACTGAATGGATGGAGTTAAACTGCTGTAGACTGAATGGATGGAGTTAAACTGCTGTAGACTGAATGGTTGGAGTTAAACTGATGTAGACTGGATGGTGGAGTTAAACTGCTGTAGCTGAATGGATGGAGTTAAACTGCTGTAGACTGGATGGTGGAGTTAAACTGCTGTAGCTGAATGGATGGAGTTAAACTGCTGTAGACTGAATGGATGGAGTTAAACTGCTGTAGCTGAATGGATGGAGTTAAACTGCTGTAGCTGAATGGATGGAGTTAAACTGCTGTAGACTGAATGGATGGAGTTAAACTGCTGTAGCTGAATGGATGGAGTTAAACTGCTGTAGACTGAATGGGTGGAGTTAAACTGCTGTAGACTGAATGGATGGAGTTAAACTGCTGTAGCTGAATGGATGGAGTTAAACTGCTGTAGACTGAATGGATGGAGTTAAACTGCTGTAGACTGAATGGATGGAGTTAAACTGCTGTAGACTGAATGGTTGGAGTTAAACTGATGTAGACTGGATGGTGGAGTTAAACTGCTGTAGCTGAATGGATGGAGTTAAACTGCTGTAGACTGGATGGTGGAGTTAAACTGCTGTAGCTGAATGGATGGAGTTAAACTGCTGTAGACTGAATGGATGGAGTTAAACTGCTGTAGCTGAATGGATGGAGTTAAACTGCTATAGACTGAATGGATGGAGTTAAACTGCTGTAGCTGAATGGATGGAGTTAAACTGCTGTAGCTGAATGGATGGAGTTAAACTGCTGTAGACTGAATGGATGGAGTTAAACTGCTGTAGCTGAATGGATGGAGTTAAACTGCTGTAGACTGAATGGATGGAGTTAAACTGCTGTAGACTGAATGGATGGAGTTAAACTGCTATAGCTGAATGGATGGAGTTAAACTGCTGTAGACTGAATGGATGGAGTTAAACTGCTGTAGACTGAATGGATGGAGTTAAACTGCTGTAGCTGAATGGATGGAGTTAAACTGCTGTAGCTGAATGGATGGAGTTAAACTGCTGTAGACTGAATGGATGGAGTTAAACTGCTGTAGCTGAATGGATGGAGTTAAACTGCTGTAGACTGAATGGATGGAGTTAAACTGCTGTAGCTGAATGGATGGAGTTAAACTGCTGTAGCTGAATGGATGGAGTTAAACTGCCGTAGACTGAATGGGCAGAGTCTTTTGAATGGTAGTGAACGCTTCTAATGAGCTACTCTATTGATAATAGTGCCCCCTGGAGAGTCTTCAGCTTGCTAAACATGATTGAGTGAGTGAGTTACGCAATAGAACTTCTACAGCAGTCCGATCTTATCCGTGGAGGGCCAGAGGTCACCTGATCGGCAGTTTGAAGACTGAAAACCAGCAGCCACACCGGCTGAGGATAAGAATTGACACCACTGTTCTACAGCATCGCTCCAAAGAACCCTTTTTGGCACGTTTATGTTGAAGACTGTATCTGTAATGTCCATCACTGGTCAGCGTACCTGAGTGTGGCTCCACGGAGAAGTAGGGCTGACCCTGCAGGATGCTGTACACCAGCTTGGCGCTGTTTCCGTACGTCGGGTCATCTGCGTCCGATGCTGTGACCTGTATCACTGACGTCCCTGGGGAGAGAGAGAGAGAGAGAGAGAGAGAGAGAGAGAGAGAGAGAGAGAGAGAGAGAGAGAGACCTCAGTATGGTAGAGTTGCCAGATCTACAATTTGTGCCCCAAAATTAGGGATTCTTTATTTATACTTATTAAATTATACAGTCAAGTAAAAGTTATTCCTTAGTAAAGACAATGAGAACCTTGAGTTCTATATCGAACCATTTCATGCTTAAATGGTTGTTTGAATGGTGAAATTGTTCCTTACATTAATAGCGAATGTGCTGTACAATAGTTCTGTATAGAACCTTTTCTGAAAATGGTTCTACACAGCACCAAAACGGTTCTTCTATATGGGTGGAATATTAAGCTTGTAACAACAGAAGAACCCTTTTTGGTGCTTTATAGAACCCTTTTCAAAAAGGGTTCAACACATTTTCTATCAGTCTGAAAAACTATTTGACCATACAAAGAACCATTTAAGCATAAAATGCTTCTGTATAGAACTTATGGTTCCAAATAGAACCTTTCCCTTTACTGTGTAGAGCACATTTTTGCCTTTTCACTGTTATTTTATACTAATTTAACTTTCAACCAATCACTCAATTAACAAACCTGAACTTTCCACTAATGTCAAGTTTATCAATAATACATTAAAAAATCTGTAATTTATTAGTGACGTGCAAAAGTGTGTCAAATTGCATGATTTTTATTTTCTAAGAGAAAATGAATGAACACATCCTCCAAAGCAGAGGTTCCCGATCTCAGTCCTGACCACCCAACACTACACTTTGCTGTGCTTTGTCTCATGGAGCTCACCTGATCCAGCTCACTAACTAATTAACAAGGCCCTCGTTGGCTGGGCCTGGTGCGCTGAGTAGTACAATTTCTAATTATTTACCAAATTTCATTTAATTTCTAATTGAAAAAATAATGAAACTGTCTTTTTTTAAACTTTGTGTCCTGGTTAGTGTAGTGGGTGGTGGTTGGATAGTGTAGTGGGTGGTGGTTGGTTAGTGTAGTGGGTAACACCTCTGCCTTCTATGCCACAGACTGGGGTTCAATCCCCCACCTGGGCAGCACCCTACACTATACCAATAAGAGTCCTTGGGCAAGACTCCTAACACCACCTTCACCTGCCTGTGTAAAAATGATCCGGTTGTAAGTCCCTCTGAATAAGAGCGTCAGCCAAACGCTGCAAGTGCCCTAATTTTTGCAGAGTCCCCAAACTTCTGCACAAGGCAGTGCACGTTAAAAACTGTAAAAGTGTTGATTTGAAGTGTTTTTGAGGTTTAAACTGTTGCAAAATATTGATGAATACCTCTAAATCAAAGTCTCGCTTTGAGCTGTGTTACTGAAAATATTTCTCCAAATGGACTAAAACCTGTTAATTTGCTCATTACCACATTACGTCATTTAAAAACGAGCCGCTGAGTCATTCTTACAATCATTCTGAATCATTCTGCTCGGTTACAGCGATATTAGTCACAAATTAGCTAAAGGCCCCACATGGCCGTTATTTACCGCCCCTATTTCTGGAACTGTGCACTGCTACGGGAGCAAATGTGTGATTATGGGTCAGACGTCACAGCACAGCGTCCACCTCAGGCTCATAGATTTCTGAGTGATATCCAGAGAAAGGCTAATTTCCCCAGGTCCTCGCGTTTGAAATCAATTGCCGCGCTGTGTTTATCAACTTGTCTGAGCATATTTGGAATTGACCCGGCCAAAAACTGCCCGGTCAGAACCCCTTGTGGCGTTTCCTGGGCCGTCAATGGGAGGATATCGGGGTAACAGATCGTTACACCGTGACAGCACCGCATTACGGATGATGTATTGCACAGCGAGAGAGCGGAAAAAACAAACAAACCCAAACACACACAAACACACACATTCCAACACACACACATAGACAGGCTGAGTGCTGGAGCTGCAGAACAACCATCACAGCAACAAGACTCGCTCTGACTCACTTTCTCCCGGTCAGATTTCAGCTGTTTTAAATAATGCATGAGGAACAAGCTGTCGCGTCCAGACTCTCCGGGAGAATCAGGGAAGCGGTGAATTCACCACCAACCAAAAGATCACAATCAGTCATAGTAATAATGTATCTGTAATGTAATTTAAATGTAAAATACTCCACACAGCAACTTGTTTTTAGATGTTTTCAAGAATAAATGGCAAGAACAAGGGGTTATTATTCAATAATAAATTTATTAATAATCAATGAACATCCGTCTTGAGACTTGATGACCACTTCTGAAATATGAGGCTGTTTGAATGTGACAAGTCCTATAATTTAATTGAGGATATTGATTTTATAAGAAAAACTCAATTCTGGACATGATTTTATTTTGCTTCATTTTGAATATCAAATTTTAGACCCTCATTCTGAATATTTTCAAATCGCAACTTCAATCTAGATATATCTGATCGCTGCCTGAAGAAGAACAAGTCTCTCCAAAACAGTAACTTTACCAACACTCTTACCCTTCAATGTAAGTCCAGGTAAAGAGGCTTCACTCCAAGAGATTTTGAAGCATTTCTATTTGTCCAATCACCGTGAAAGTTTCACAAATCATGAAGGACAGCTAGTGTGTTGAATGGTGCAGAAAAATAAAAATAGAGATGCATTTTTTTTATTGGAAAGTGACTATTGGTATATATATATATATATAGCTACACCAACAGATCAGAAAAAAACAGTGACTGCATTTGCGTCTAATGTAAA